>NC_046665.1:89156952-89196145 GCF_010883055.1 Belonocnema kinseyi
CAGCCTTGGAGGAGATTATGTTGAGAAATAAAAAAAAAAAATTCTTAAAAACGTTGTTTTTCTTGGTCAGGCCGGAAACTTATCAATCCACCCTCGTAGCAAGGTAGAAGAAGAGGATCACTCAAATCTAATTAGTCGGAGTTCTTGAGTGCCCACCTAAATGGTAACGCGAGCGGAATTCAGGAAGAAAATAAAGAGGGCCCGAAAGCTTGAAGGTAAAATCCTAACCGTGAGCGGAATTCGTGTGCACCGGAAATTATTTTATAACCTCATAATTTCCACTCCTTCAGAGTACTTCTTAATCCTAGGAATGCTACATCTTCTAGTCTCCAAAAGTTCTTTTCAAGAGTGGGATTGAAAATTGTTCCTTGAATAGAAGAGCTGACATTAGCTTGCATGCAGATGAATGAAAAATCACTTCCTCTCTTGAGTTTCAAATCCAATTATTTCCTTTCTTGAGATTCAATTCCACGCAAAGTGTCAATTTTAATTACTAAAGCTCAGAATAAAAATTGAAGAGCAATTTTATGACGCCACTAGTTCAAACAGTTTATAAATAACAAAAAATAAATAAATAATATTAAAATACTATAATCTCAATAAATTTTTGTTTAAAACATGTTTTTACGAATATTTTACAATTGTATTGCAATAGAAGTGTGTCTTCCTAATTTGACATTAATATACCAACAAAATGCATTCAGAGTATGAGTGTTTAGCTATACTTAACAATCTTAATCGGTGACTTGTATTTCTTAATTTCGCCAGGAAATCATTCTTTCATAAAACAAATTAAATGCAAAATGATTTTTTCACGCAATAAAAAAGAATTCGTTATAGTGTTTTATTTATTCCATTTTTAACCACTTTTATTTAAGCACATTAATTAAATGTACAATAAAACAAGAAACTCTATCCGAGATTCTATCATAAATTCTGAGAATTTATGTGTTTAAATTTGTAAAAACCAAACTTTTCTAAACTTTTCTACCAGCTTTTCCACAACAAAGTATTTCAAAGAATTAAATTTTTTACGGCATATAACGAAACTTTCAACGCTTTTGAGGGATTTCAAAGAATTTCACAAGACTTCAAAGGATTTCGAGAGGTTCCACAATTTTCAAATAATTTAAAAAGATGTCCAGAGTTTGAAGATATGACCTAGTATAATATGATAGAGAATCTCGAAATATTTCCAAATAAATCGCGGGATTTCAATTCAAGACACACTAAAGCATTTTTACGAATTTTTAAGAATGTCAGGAAATTTAAATGCGATATTGAATTTTAAGTGATTAAGGGGCTTTCAAAGATTTCACGTGATTTTAAAAGATGTAAGGAAATTTCAAAGGTTCCTGCAGATGGGAACTCGGGTTTGAAAATTTTAAGTGCATTTATAAGAGGATTCACAAATTTCAAGGTATTTCGTAATACTCTGAAATATTTCAGAGAATTTAAAAGTATTATGAGGGATTTGTATAAAATTGTATTAATTTGGAAGATTGCAAGCCATTTCAATAATTTTAAAAGATTACACGAAATCTCAAAGAATTTAAAGGGATTTCCGTAGAGTTTAATCGTTCTAAAATGATTTCACGATATGAAGTCTGATGTTTCAATTAGCATGTTTAAAAAATAGAATGAGAAAACTCACGTTAACAATTCTTTGACCCCCCCCCCGCCCCTCAAAAAAAAACTCTTATGATTTTCAGTCCCCTACAAAAGCCTTACGTACTAAATAACCACTTCCTAAAAAAAATAGTGATCCGAATTTTTGACCCCTAATCCAGATTAGATTCTCTTGCCGTAATCACCTATTGTTTAAAAAATTGCCATTTTGCCTTCAACTTAGGTTTCTTAGACCCAAAATTTTATTGCCTTTCGTTGTATTAGAAGAAAAAAATGTTCAAGATAATATAATACAAATAAGCCACTTTAGAAACAGCTCAAAACTGGCGTGCAGGTAATTTCCGGCAGTAGTGTAGGTCATCGGTTTCTGAATGAAAGCGAATGTAGAACAGTCTTGGTTACACTGTCCGATATCGGAAAAGGATCACCTGTTGCATTCGAAACGATGGGGTTAGCAAGGAGGGTAACACCGTTCGACGGCCATTCAGGAATTCACCGAGGGGGTTGAAACGACCCTCGATAGGTGCTCTAGTGGCCAGCGAGTGGCCATATTCCACGAATACTCAGAAACTAGGGGAACTTTGCCTTCTCTTCATTCACCAACAAGTTAAAGTGACAAGAAAAAACAACTTTAAAGAGAAAAAAATGTGTGACAACAAAATGTTACTAGAATGAAAATTGTAGGAAATCTGTTATTGTTTATACTTTTCTTATGATCGAAATGAAATTTACTTTCTTATAAACCATTTTATGTACTAAACTTAGAGCACGAAAAGCTCATAAATGAAAATTTTATGGTCAACTAACCAGGCTCATTAGAGACAAATTTATAATAAGCAAAAAAACGGAAAAAAAGAAATGAGTCACCGAAAATCAACCCCTCACTCTTTACTTATTTTATCTCTGTTTTGTATACTACTAGGGACCAAGATTTTTCGAAGTCAATTTAGTCTGTTCTTCTTCAGGGGTTATTTATAGAAAAACTACTAGTATATGAACAATATCACATCAATCCCCTTTTTATATTATTGATCAATTTTGTAGATATCAATAATTCCAAAAAGAACAACCAATGGAAAGAAAAAGAACAATTCAATCAAAATTAAAAATTGCAAAATTTTACTTCGCTTTATTTCCTGCGTGCACACAATACATTCCACTATTTTTCATATTCATGACAGAACTGATTGTGCATAGTTACATTTTTGAAACGGGAAAAAGGTTTTCAAAATTCACATTCACAGTACTCAAATTAGGAAAGTTTTCTTTTTTCTTCTTTTTCATTTTTGTCTCTAATGAGCCAGAATTTTTTAATTTTCGAGCTTTCTTGTGTTCTGATTTTGGTATACATAAAATGATTCATAAGAAAGAAGATTTAATTTCGATATTAGAATAATTTTTAAAATAGAGGCACTAGCCGCTTTAGCATTAAGTTTCTATTTTAAAATTGAAAAATATGTTTTTGACACGGGGAAAATTTTTTCAACTGGCAGAGTATCATCCTTTAAAGAAGTAAATTTTTTCACTATTCTATCACTTGTTCCCTCGGTTAATCAAACTTTTGGCTTCAAGCCTGTAAAATGATAAATCTCTTCATTTACATCGAAAATATATGTTACCTGTTTTATGAGATGTGTCATTCGGTAAGAGATGAATAAATTCTTAAAAGATTCGGCTTGGCCTTTTCCCGGTTTGCAAACATTTTTCACGGTCAATAAAATTAAAAAATTTAAATTCTAATGCTAAACATTTTTCCATTTGTGGTGATATAAAATTAAATTCAAATTAATAAATCAATAGTTTATGCGTATAAAATGGAAGTTAGGTACTAACATTTTTCAATTGAACAATTTTAAACAAAATGCAGATAAACAGGAAAAATTAGAATTTTTAACTTTTATAAAATATATAGTGTAAAGATTCGAATTTAGTACCAAAAATATAAATCCACGTTATCATTTTCACTGTTCACAATTAAACAATCAATAAATGAACTTTAAAATTTTCAAAATTATATTATTTTTAATAATTTTCAGCTAGAAACATTAAAAACTGAACAATTAAGTTTTTTTGTTAACTGAACACTTTTTAAATTAGAAGTGTAATTATTTTCATTTGAAATAGTTTAAACATCCTTGAAAAGCTTCAAAATTTTATTTCAAAATGTAGAAGTTTTCTTAAATTTTTGAAAATTTGAAATTATGTTTGAAATTTTTAAAGATGTTCTAAATATATTTTAAAACGAATCGAATTTTCCTCCAATTTTTAGAAAATCTTGCTTATTATGTGTAGAAAAAATCCTGGAAATTAAAATAATGTTCTTTAAAATATTCTGGATTCTCTTTTAATAATTTTGGAAATCTTGTAAAATCTTTTTAAATATTCTCTTAAAATAATTATTCAAAATGAAACATTACTTTCAGTTTTTATAGGAATCTTAAGAGAATATTTTTTATTCTTTTGAAGCCTTTCACAAATCTTAAAAAGCTTCTAAATTTTTTATTTGAAATCTAAAAAAGCTAAATTCTGTTTTAACTTAGGCCGTGGCTATTTGCATTGAAATTTCGATGCGTGTAGCCGAATTTTGTCAATACTCACAATTCGTTCAAATTCTTTAAAATTATTTCAATTTTTTTCTAGAAAGAATAAGTGTTCATTTATTATTTATACCTCGAAATTCAACACATTCACTTACAAAATAAACATTTTTCAAGCAGAACAATTAAAATTGTAACGTTCAAAGTTTAAAAGCAAAAGAACTGCAAAATATTGCTAAATATTAAATAGTTATTCTTTTTCTTAATTACAAAATTTCAAATTGAATCGTTTAAAAACGAATATTATATATAAAAAATATATAATTATTATGAAGCTATTTTTATGTTTAAAACAGTTTATAAAGTTTCAATCGGGTGTTTACATTGTTTTATTGACTAAGACTTTCGAATTAAAACAGTTTAAGTTTTCACGTCGAAATCTGGAAATTTCTGCAATTTTAAACGGATTTAGAATTGCTTTGTCAAATCAGTTATAGTGTTTACTTTTTAATACTAAAAGTACAGATCCATTTTTAAAATAATTTATGTATTTATAATTACAGTTGATAAAGTAAAAATGTTTGGGTAAGAAATTTTCCACGTCAAACGTTTTTAATTTTCAATAGTTTAAGTCTTCAAGAACTCATTTTGAAATTCTTTAAATTAAAATTGTACGTTTAAAAATAAAAATTATGAATGAAAAATGTTGGAAATAAAAGATTGTAAAATTATGCATTGTAAACTCAATTATATCATAATTGAAAAAGATGATTCAACTAAATTATTATTTTTTAAACCCGTTAAAATCGAACTTTGACAGGTTTTTCTTGTAAAAATTTGTAAAATTCCCGTTCAGAAAGTAAATTCACTGTCATATCCCGGTTTTTCCCGTTTTCAAAAAATGAGACGCTACGCAGAAGGATAGAATAAAAAAGATAAGCTAAAAGTCGGACTAGGTTCAGAGGTTGCAGAATGAGAGGAATGAGGCTAGATTCCTGTGGGATCGCTGGGAATCAGACTGGAATGCTTTATGAGGGGAGTGACCGCCGCCTTATGTTCGGGGCAATGATCTATTACTGGTAAACTGAATTACTGCCCCGCAACAAACAATCACTCCTTAGTGAACATTTTATGTATCAGAAACACATATATTTTCATAAGGTCACACGTATCCTACAACCTAATTTATTATTCTATTATCTTCGTTGAGATTCAGAAGGCTCTACACAAATTCTAACCATAGATGAAACGAAATAAATTAAGATAAAATATTAATTATTAATTACTTTGTACAAAAAAGGGTCTCAAATGCGACATATTTTTAGGTAGAGTATCTTGATGGCATCACTTTCACACGAATTTACGATTGGATTAAAAATCATGTTTTCAAAGGTACAAAGCTGTGGTTGAACCCGGGCAGAAACCCTTTCTAAATAAGTAATCACAAAATTAAAAAATCGTATGTACCTTATTTTATTCCTTATTATTACATAAGACCCTTCTGCTGGCAATGGCCAGCGATAGCGTCTGCTGATTCCTCGGGAAGATGACAATTCCACCCCAGCATTTGCATTTGTTTAAGTGCCGAAAAATATTTAAAAACTGAATTCGGTAAATTTTGAAAATAATTATTCTTCCTTTCAAAAATAATAAGTTTGATATTGCTGACTCCAGACGTTTTACTATAGGCCCTTCTGTTTTCCTTTTATTGACTTAAGTCAATAATATAAATGAATAATATAAATGAATTTATAACTAAAAGAGATAAATCATCAAGAAAAAATGGAAAAGTTACATTTGCAGTTCATAAATTTATTTTTAACTAAATAAAAACGACTTTTTAACAGAATACTACAATTCTCAACAAAAAAAATAATTTTTTTACTAGAATGATGAACCTTTAACCACAAAAAAAATGATTTTTGAACAAAATACATGAATTTTCCGAAAATGATTTAACATTCAGGAGGTTTTAACATAAAAGTTAAATTGTCGACCAAACATAGAATAGTTACATTTTCAGTTTAAAAAAATTAATTTGCAACCACAAAAACGCATTTTAATTATAAACTAAAAAAATGTTTCGTCAATTATTAATTTGGAAACAATTCCAGTAAGCTTGAGACATGTTTAGAGGTCTTGCAAGATTTCAAAATAACTTAAAACTTGAAAAACATTCTAAAACATTTTAAACCAAAAAGTAAATATTTGAAGATTTTAAACAAAAAATATAGAAGCTTCCTTAGTATTTTGAAAGGTTTCAAAAGAATAAAAACGTTGTATGGGGTCATTCACAAAGTACCTGATACATTCAGGGGGGAGAGGGAGGGTCTGCCGAATTATCATTCTCCATGTTAAGACCAATGGCATTTTTTGAATAGCCCCTATAAAAATTCATATAGGAAAAATAAACATGATTCTTTTTGAAAAAAGAATTTTAAAAATATTTATAAAAATGTTCAAAATAGATTCTAAAAGATTTTAAGGCAATTTTTTTAATTTTGGGGAATTAAAAAAAATTTTGTAAGAAAAATTTGAGTTCCATGATAACATTGTGGCAGATTTTGTTTTCTTTATTGATTGAAAAGTTTTTCTTGGTTAAAAATTCAAATCTTTTTTTGAAAAATCCTTTTTTTTTTGTTTGAGGCTTAAGTTTTTAAAAAGAAAATAATTATTTTTTAAATTTGCTGAATTAAGTTTAAGATTTTTTTTTACACTTAAAGACAATTCAAATTTTCTGTTTTGTCCCATATTCTAAAATTCTAAAGATAGATTTTAAAAAAGACACTTTAGAGCTTGACTCCGTGAAAATCCTTTATATTCTGCATTTTGGGTTGAAACAGTATTTTTAATTAAAAGTGTACGATGTTTGTTAATGACTTTCCATAATTAAGCTAGGAATGATAATATTCATACTTTTCGACTGATAGTACAAAATTATTTAAGGATAATTTTGAGAAATGCGATAGTTTGAGAAATAAACCGAAGGATGGTTTTTGGCCCACTTTAGATTTGGCCCAAAAAATTCGAAAAAATTCCTACAGTATCAACTAACAATAAGAAGTCAATTTCACATTAAACGGATCACCCTCATCGCCCCTATTCACCTCAAGCACCCTTTACAAAAATGAAAACTTCACCGCTCCTATGCAGTGTTTTAGGGAAAAAACCCAATAACAAAAATCAAGAAAAATATACATTTAGGTTTCTGTGATAGCTGATTTCGAATCCAAGGTCAGTTTACCTCCATCACATTAGATTAAAGGTCATTTGAAGGTCAAACGGCAACAAATCCAGAAAAATACATGCATAGGTTTTTGGGGTCGCTGATTTCGAATCCGAGGTCCATTGGCCTCTACCATATCAGATTCAAGGTCACTAGAAGGTTAAACTGCAAAAAACCTGATGAAAAAATTAAAAAGAATTCCTACCACGGTAGAGCTGAAAAAATGTATTTTTCTGGGTTTTTTATCGGATTTTCTGCAGTTTGACCTTTAATCTGACATGATGGAGGTCATCGGACCTCGGATTCAAAATCAGCGACCCCAATAACCTATATATGTATTTTTCTTGATTTTCGTTATTGGGTTTTCCCCAAAAATACTGCATAGAAGCGGTGGAGTTTTCATTTATGTAAAGGGTGCTTGAGGTGAATAGGGGGAATAAGGGTAGTCCATTTAATGTAGAATTGACTTTTTATTGTTAGTAGATACTGTAGGAATTTTTTCGAATTTTTTGGGCCAAATCTAAAATAAGCTAAAAACCATCCTTTAGACTTTTAGAGACCCTCCTCCTTTATGATGTTAGTTAATAAGTTTTCAAATCTGCCCAAATTTTAGCTTTCGGAATTTCCTAAGTTAAGTAAAATATTTCACCAATAAATTAAAGCTACTGCAGTGGATTTTAGTAAAATAAACTGAAAAATATTCTATAAAATTTTACATAAAATTGAACATTTATTTTTTAATTTTTAACTTTTAAAGTCAAATAACATATCTTTGGAATCGCTATAATTCGCATATTTCTAATATTATATTTATAAATCACTAATTAATAAATTAAAAGAAATGATATATTCTCATTAGGTACAAAGGACTCCCGCTGGGGGGAAGGCCTGACGGTCGAAGTTCAAATCGAAGTCGCTTGATCATATTTTGAAAGATTATCGAATTTCATTTCACACGTGACACAGCTTTCTTTGTAAGCTGAGCCAAGTTTTGAAAATATTAATTTTAAAAAATCATGGCTAACTTCACTGATTCACTAGTATCAGTCACACGGCACGTCTCTCACAGAGCGGTTCTGACCTGGTGGTTGTATGGCTGCTGGCGACTCCGCTACTGGGAGCTTCGAATATTTGGCTAAAAGCTTTGTTTTAATTCTTTCCGTGGTTGCTCTTGGTAACAGGTGGGTGGTTTTTAAAGCGACAAGATAATGAAAAGTTAAGAAAATTCTGCTGGTTGTAGTGGACAAACGTGAAACAAAAACCTAGCGAAAAGATTCAAACCCCACAGCAACGGAGTCGCAAGAAGACACGATACCACCAAGCCAGCGCCGCTGGGTGAGAGACGTCTGACTAATACGAGTGAATCAATGGAATTGACCATCGCCCAATTTATCAGATGCATGAGGGGAAGTTGGGTAGAGGGGGTAGAGGAACCAGGTTGACGGCGATTAAATGAGTATCACCTGGAGGGGTAGGTGTGTAAAGTTTAAAAAGGAATGGGGGAGGGGGTAGTCGGCAGAGGAACGATTTAAAAGATATGATCGAATAGGACAGAACAAGAGTGACAGGCGATAATTCTGCGAAGGCACATGGTAACAACTTTGCCTATTTTTTTTCAACTTTGATAAATCGATAAGTTCTTATAACTACATTTTTAATTTAAGACGGCTTATGTTTGCACTTTTGGCTGCAAATAAGGTTCCAAAAGTTAGAAATCTTTTTACTTTTCTTCGATCAACTTTTTCGCATGGGTGCTAAGACGGATCCGAAATGACAAATGACAGTAAAGTGTGACGACAATTCGACTATGCAGGGTGTCGAGCTTCGAAGCACACGGGAATGAAACGAGCCCATTTTGATAATGGCATCCTATACATAGAAAGCCAACCACTTCGTAAAGCTCTACGGGGATTTGGCGGGCAATCGTCACCGGATCTGCGAGAGAAATAGATCTATGGTCACGTACAGCCTTCCTATGAGGATTCGTATGGGAAGAAGAATTATCGGAACTCCTTGAAAAAACCCTCAGACCAAAATTTATTGTTAATTTGAGGCTATTTCTTGCCCCTGACTCCTCCTTTTTTTAAAGAATGTAGTTTTGCCCCCCCCCCCCCCCCCCCCCCCCCAATGAAAGTACCTTAGTCATTGGTTAAACACGGATTTCATGCTTATTCTGCGTTTTTTCTCGTTTTTAGAGAGTTCAGTTGCAAATATGCCTACTTGACCGTGCGACTACATAAACTTTGGTCATAAATCGAGAATAATTAAAAATATCAAATATTAATCACTAACTAGTAAGAAAGATACCTCTCTTACCATAAAAGATCAATTTTCAATTCAAAGGGACCAATTTTTAACAAAACACTTGAATTTTCAACCAAAAAAGATGACTATAAGTAAATAGTTTAGTTTTCAACAAAATAATTAAACTTTCTACAAAATAATTGAAATTTCAAACGAAAATAGTCGAATTTTTAAGCGAAGTAGATTAAGATTTACCCAAAAACAGTGAGTTGAATCTTCAACAAAAAAGTTTACTATAAAACAAACAAAGATGACTTTCTTACAACAAAAGATGAATTTTAAACAGAAAAGGACGAATTTTCAAAAAAACAATTGAATTTTCACCAAGAAAAGAGAACTTAAAAAAAATTGTTGCATTTTACGAAAAATAATTAAATATTTAATAAAGCAGTGGAATTTTTAGCCTAATAGCTGAATTTCTAGCCTACAAATATGAAGTTTCAACGAAAAATTTGAATTTTCTACCAAAAGTCGAATTTTCAACTAAATAGATGAATTTCTAACTGAAGAAGATACTTTTTTAACCAAAAATAGAAGTGTTAAATTTTCAGTTAGAATAATAATTTTAAATTAGAACAAAAAGAACGATTCTTGAAAAATAAAATTTGCAACCAAATAGTTGAGCATTTAACCAAAAAGATGATTAATTTATAAATGATCAAAATTACTATTTATTTATCGCAGGCCTTACCGTTTTACCCTTGTTTTGTTTTTTCAATTAAATGGGAATTCTGGTTAAAAATTAATCGCTTCCGATTCTTTTTTAGAAAATGCATATGCTATTGAAAATGAAACTACTTTGCTGAATGTTGTGGTTGTTAAAAGTTAATTTTTTAAGCTGAAAATTTAACAATTTTTGGTTGAAAATTCAATTGTTTGTTTGTCAATTTATTTTTTTGGTTGTAAACTTATGCATTTTGTTAAGAATTTGTCTTTTTGGTAGAAAACAATTCTTATCGGTTAAAAATTCCACTATTTGGTTGAAAAATCCCCTTTTTGTAAAAAGTTCGTCTTTTTGGCTGCAAATTACAAAATTTTGGATGAAATTTTTTTCTTCATTGACTGAAAAATCATTCTTGGTGGAAAATTCAACCCTTGTTTAAAATAGTCTCTTTGATATAAAAATTCATCTCTCGTAATAGAAACTTCAGCTATGTTCATTAAAAATGCAACTGTGTGGTTGAAAATGAATCCCTTTTGGTTGAGGATTCAATTAGCTTCCTAAAAAATGATGTTCTTAAAAAATTAGGATTTAAATTTATGATTTAAAATGAAAATATTTTTTTATGTAAAATATCAGCTATTACCATTTTTGTCAAGAATGCATATTTTTTGGTTGAAAACTTAACTAAACTGTTAGAAATTTCTCCAGGAATTTTCAGAGACGCGTCACTAAAGCTTTATGCAGAAACCGTTTCTAAATTTTCCGAATATGTTATATGTACATTCATTGTGTCAAATATATAATCAAAGCCCATCTTTTATCATAAGAAGTTTTTTTTTGACATTTGATATATTGAGTATATTATATAATATAGGTATTTACATACAAATTTCGCTCTAGTCTTACTTTAATTTTTATTTTTTAGACAAATATATACTGCAAATTTATATTGAAATTAATAAACCAAACAATAGTGTCTCTAAACATTACATGTTTAGAGAAATTCACTGATAAAATTTATACAAAATGTTATTTTATTTTTTATAAATAATATTCGTATGTAATTTTTTCATAAAAAATTGAATTTTCAACCAATTCGGCCAATTCTCATTAATAAAAATAATTAGGTTAAAAAGATTTCGATTTCATACAATTTTGAAAACATTTTTTTAATTTTCAATCCGTGCACTCTAAATTTATAAATAATTTATCAAAAAAGGCTTTCAAAGCTTGCAATTCAAATATAATATGTATGTTCAGTTTTGAGCTTATTTTTCTCTAGTTTTTGCTACTATGGCTCGTCGGATTTCTGTTTAGCAGCAGTTTTGATCCAGATATTTTAATTTCATATTTTAAGGTTGCTAGCTGTCAAGATTCATAATCCTTTATTTAAAATCTCAAAATCAGGTCTATTAAATTGTTGGTAACATCGTTTACAAACAAAATCCTACACATTGTAACAAATAAATACAAATACTAAACCTCCATGCTTCGTCTGCTAGCCGCACGCGCTCGAGAAGCGAGGAGTGCGCATGCAACTGCGCATTTCTTCACGTTACGATCATTTATATTTCTGTTACCATTTAGGAATTTTAGGAAAATATTCGTAATTTTCAGAAACCGCTTCTTAAGTTAAATAAACAGTTAGTAAATTTACTATAAAAGTTACGGAATTTCATTTGCAGCAACATATTTTTGTAAATTTCAGTTACTTTAGTATTTTAAATGTGTCGGAATTTTCCGAATATTTCTAACAGCGTAATTGGTTGAAAGTTGAACTGCTTTATTAATTCATAAATAACAGTATGATATTTCCACATTTCTTTACCCCCTCCCCTCATCCAAATCGGCTTACGTTACTTTTGGATGACCCCTAAATAAATTCGCGAAAAAAATGTAGCCGAAAAAAATTACGTGAGATATGAGAGGGGGGCGGGGTCAAAACGATCCCAAGGTCTGAATAATCTCTAACCTAATCTAGAAAGAGGCGAAATTGTTGAAAGAGTATGTGCCTTGTTTCGCAGAGCCTCCCTGAGAGGGTTTTTTGACTTGAGGAAAGTTTGACTTGAGAGTAGTTGGTATTAATCATGTTTCGAAAACAGGCCACTTGGCAAGAAAGCCCGAAAGAAGAAAATAGAGAGAAGTCTCTGGAAATTGTCGCAGCGCTACCGTAAGGTTAATTTTAACGAATTCAGCGAAGGGACCAGGAGAGACTGGGGTTTAACAGGATAAGCTAATTGTGGGGTATTGGCTAAGAAGTCAAGAGAGGTGAGTGCTCGAGCATCGTTAGTAGCTGGCAGACGACCGGAATCACAATGCAGTTTCTTATCGCCTTAGAGAGGACTATTTTCTATGCGCCCCGGTCCTTCGATCTTAAGAGAAAAACAGCCTCCAGGCAAACTACTCGAAAAATTTCTCGATGATAAAATACAAAATAAATACCCCGGAGAGAAGATGTCCTTGATTCGGGATGAGATTCCCTAACCTTGCCAAGGTGAAGAATATTTAGCTATATTTTAGCAGGCCTCTGTCTCATTTGAGAAATTCAAAATAGTGTCAATAGTAGTATACATTTTGCAAAATAGTAGAGGAATAGTCGTGAAGTATTTTAAACATTAAATAGAGGGGTTAAATAATTTGGATATTTGGCATATATACAATATACAGTAGCCTCTCACTAAGTGCCCAGTGGTCGGGACCGCGGTCCTCACTAAGCACCAGCTTTATCAGGCCACGCCCCTAAAATTTAGCGGGAAATATCTCTGAGAAGCATTGGCGGATCATTTGAATATCTTTTTGCGCATGCGCGTATAATTTCACGCTTAAGGCGCTTATCGAATTCAGAGGTAATGATTAATAAACCAATGTTATTAAATATTCCACTAAACTAATTGTAATAATTGCAAGGGGGGGGGGGAATCTTCGAAAAAAAAATTAAACAAATTTCATTTGTTTAAATAATTAACAATTAATCAGACAATTTTAATAAATATGCCACTAGACCAATAGTAATAATTTTAAGTACAAAAATACGAGAATACAGTTCCCAAACTGTTGATTTCATGAAGAATTGACAGTTTTTGTTTTAAGGGTAGTATTCAGGTACTCGTGAGGGCGTGTTAGAGGTACCAACCCCATATAAATAAAAATAATAAAAATTAGGAAATTTCTTTTTTCGGATTTGGAATGAAATTGGGAGGATCGTTGTCCTCTAAAGAAAAAAAAAAGCGTTTTTGAGCCACCCTAGTGAACATCCGTTGGTCGATGGCCCTTTTAAGTCCATCAGGAACTTGAAAAATTGTTAAAATTCTTGGAAATCCTGATAAAAAACCCTTTTAAGCTTTTAGAACCCTTGCAGTTTATTGAAATACATTGGAATCTTTCAACTTCTTTTTAAATCTTATGAACCCCTCAAATATTGTAAAATTCCTTGAAATCTCCGAATATTTCAAATCTCCCCAAACCTTAGGAGATTATTATTTGTAGTTCCTTGGAAATTTATTTATCTCTTGACATTCTTAATAATCCTACAAAATTCTTTGACATCTCATTCAAATCGTCGAAATTTTATAAAAATACACTATTTTATTCTTTCAAATTCTTTGAAAAGATAAAAATTCCTTAAATCTTTTGAAGTACCTAGAAATATTTTGAAATCTCGTATATTCCATCTTGTAATATTTTATATTTTGTTAATTCCTTTAAAAATGTATAAATTTTTCAAACCCTCTGTTTCATTTACTCCGTAAAATCTCTTGAAATCTGTAAAATCCTTTGATACCTTTAATAATACTGTTAAAAAATTCTTTAAAAATTTCGAAAATTCTTGTAATCTTGTAAAATATTCTAAAATCATTCAAATCGGCTAAAATACTCTGAAAGCATGTAAATTGTCTGCAAATTTATAATATTTCTTAATTTTTCCTTCGAAATCGTTAAATATGCTGAAATTCAGATCTTTGATATGACAAATGTTATTTTAGCTCACTAGGTCTCTTTCAGATAAATTTAACTAATATTAATATTCGATTTTAATAAACAAGAAACATAATGCTGATTTCATCTATAGTTAAAGTTTTTCGCCGAAAAAAGTACCACAGGGTTAAATTGAAAAAATAATATTGTGAGATTCTGAAGAGGAAAAACGAAATCCCAGAAAGGATAATAACAGAGATATTGAAAGAAAGAATGAAAGATAGAATCGTGATATCATTAATCACAAGTGGAGACATCAGGGAATGGTCAACGCGAGGGGGCGAGACGTAATAGGTATTAGAGTCGAAGTGACAGGGGGTGGGTCATTTTATCCAGAAACACGAACATAACGTCTATGCACATTAACTACAAAAGGTCGTTTAACGAGGATAGGCGCGGCCTGATACCTTTGTTTTATTAGACAAGTGATAAATCGCTCAGCTATAGACAACAGGAAGATATGCTATTCATTTGAAGAAGGAGTACAATGTGACAATTATTTGAGAAAATACCAGTTTTTCCTGATTGATTATTCTGTTCTCGTCATTCATTTCTGGGGGAAAATATGCAAGAGTAAGTCACTAATGTTTCGAATTGTTCGATATATCTTATAGAAAATTATCGAGGAAAATAACATCCTACGAGAAAGCTTAGCTAATCTTTTAACTGCTTTCAGCTGAAAACAATAAAATCCATCATTTCGCCGATTTAAATGTTTTAATGTAATAATCTCGAAGAATAGATCAACGCCTTTGATGGAAAAATTAGAAACGTAATCATTTTTCTTTATTGTATAATTGTACAATATCAAAAATGAAATCCCAACTTGAATCCTTTCATTTGGGAAAGATACACAAAATTCTTCAATACAGATATTTTTTTAATCGAACTGTCATTTATTGATACTTTCGGGCCCCGAAGGGTGCAAACGGTTGGTAAGATACAATTTTCGTAAAACCTAACCAAACTGAACTGTCAGGAAGACATATCTAACCATGTATGGCGATTGTCATTTTCGAGACCATTCAGTGATACCACCATCTCTCAGTAATATTTAGAATCGTCTACTCTTGCCCACTTACTCTTAAAAAAATAAACTGAGTAACAAAAAAAATTTTAATTAATTATTTACAAGTAAAACTCAGAAGAGTCCTCCTCTTAAGTCTTCCATACTGTGATTACAAAGCCGAAACTTGCTACGAAAAAATTTTATTTAGATAAAAACTGTTCATATAAGAAAGTCGCATCTTTTATTTCAAAAACCAGTTTTTTTTTTAAATTTCAGACATTTATTGCTCATAAGATCTCGAACAAAATTCATCCAATTATACTGGATATTGTTCCAAGTGTTTTGATGAATAGCTTGGAGAATTTTTCTTGTTGAAACTTCTGATAAATTCACATTAAATTCCCGAGATATTATTTATCTAAAACTGGATAAAATTCTGCAAACAATTGAAAAATAAAATTATCTGACGCCAGATAATTTTTATCGTGAGGCGGATAAAAATTATCCGTCATTGGATAATTATAATTTTCAATTGTTTGCAGCGTTTTTACCAAACTTCAGATAAATATAATCTCGAGGATTTACTGTGTTTCAATAACCTAATAAATTCAGTGATCAACTCTTTCATAGTTTTTTCTAGGTTGCAACCAATTTTATTGGTTCAACTGTTAAACTTAATACAATATCGGCGTGAAATTTTGGAAAATGGAAGAAAATATAATAAACTACTACGCTGTCTGGATCGTTGAAGTTTGTATTTTTAAGGGACGGGTCGTTTTGTATAAAATTTTAATTTGAGATTCATTAGAGACAGACGGCGAGCTGATAAATTTTCTTTCATTTCTCAAAATTTGATAACATGCCATTTTTGGCTTAATTACAAGATAAGAATTCTAGTATTTTAGATAACCACCACAAAATGTTCCCATTGCAATCTGAAAAAAGGAACATTTTCCTCTTCTCCTTTCCCCCTAAAAAAGAAAAGCAAATTATTCATCTTTAATTTGGACAAAAATAAAAAGAAGAAAAGAAAAATGAGTAGGCAACCAGCCAAATCCCCTTCCTTCTCTTTTTTATTTCTTTCGTACTTTTTATTCCTACCAGTATCAAATCACAATAAAAAACATTTGTAAAAAAATTTAGTTGGATGCCTTCTCATTTTTCTTTCTTCCTTTTTATTTTTTTCCAATTTAAAGATGAATAATTTTCTTTTATTTTTTAGGGGGAAAGGAAAAAAGGAAAATGCTCCTTTTTTCAGATTGCAATGGGAACACTTTGCGGTGGTTGTCCAAATTTGGTCGTTAGATTCTTGATTTTCTTTTCAGGAATTCTTCACATCAACTTGATTATTGGACGCTAAAAAAGGGTTTAAAGTTTGATTTTTATCTGATTTAAATATCCTAAGTTTTAATCTATTATTTTAACTCGCCACAATCTCTTCCTTTTTATAAAGTTATTTTGAAAATTCTAGAAAATCATCCAAATTCTCATTGAAGAGTGGCAGCACGGAACTAGATAATCAATATTTGCATCGAAAATAGTTTAATTCTATAAATAATTCTTAAAAAATGAAATAACCATTTTGATGAATGGATACTTTCGGAACATCATTTTTTGATGCAATAATTGAAGCCGCGCTTCCAACAGGGGACCACTTAACATTCGAAAAAGTTACTTAAATATGGCTGAATAGCATTAACTTATACGCACTACAGGGGTCTACTCAAATCCTAGAATAAAATTCCCTGACAATTCCAGATTTTTTCCAGGTATAATTTTTCATAGCATGGAGCCATTCAAATATTTCGCATATTTTAAAACAATCGACTCAGAATATGTATACAGTTTCGCAAGTTTATTATAAATAATGGTTTTTTTTCAGTTTCTAGGAATTCAATTCATACTACAAGATATTCTTAAATATTTGAGTACGATCGATTAACTAAATAATTAAATAATGCTAAAAACATTATTAATAATTTCTTGCATATGTCTCTAAAGTCCATGAATTTGAATAATACTTCAAAATTTTATTTTATCTAGTTATAATTAAAATTCAATGCATATTTAGATCAAATTAATATTGGTACAATATTAAATTCAATTTAAATCGTTTAAAATTCTTAACTTTTCAAGTAAAAAATTGAATTTTCAAAAAGATAGATAACGTTTTAATCAAATAGTTAAATTTTTGACCAAAAAGATGAATTTTATACCAAACAGGCGATTAAAAAAAACATTAATTGGTAATCAAACAGTTGAATTTTTAAATAGAAAAGATCGATTTTCAAACAAATAATTGAATTTTGAACTAAAAAAGATCAGTTTTCAACCAAAATGGAATATTTAAATTTTCAATTAAAAAAATTAATTTTCCACTAAAAAACAGATTTATTTTTAAAACAAATTTAATTGAACTTTGAACGAAGTTTTGTTTTCAAACAAAAAGAAGGATTTTCATGCAAAATTATACAGATTTAACTAGAGTACTTGAATTTCCAACCAAAAAGATGAATTTTCTAACACGAAGAGGATTTTTCAATGAAACACATGAATTTGCAACGAAATATTTAAATTATCAACTACAAAAAGACCAAATCTCAACCAATAAGTTAACTTTAAACCAAGAAGATTAATTTTTACCAAAGAAATCAAGAAAATACATGAATTTTTAAATAAAAATAAAAGGTGAATTGCCAACCAACAATTAAATTAAAACAATTAAATTTCCAGTTAAAAACTGTTAAACCAAAGAGATATAAGGAGAGTAAAAGAACTAATTTTCAAAAAAATATTAAACATAAACATTAATTTTTAACTAAAGTGAGGAGTCTTCAAGTTAAATAAATAATAATATAAAAACAAAAGGATTAATTTTCAACCTAGAAGATTAATTTCTATCAAACGAGTCAAAAAGTGACAAAAATCTAAATTGTTAACTAAAAAATATAATTTTTCAATCAAATATTGAATAGTTACATTATCAGTACAAAATTAATTATGAAACAAAAAATTTTTTTTGACAAAATGGTTTAAGTTAAAACTGTAATAGTTAAATTTTCATTAAAAAAAAAATTATTTTTAGTCAAGAAAAAATGAATTGACAACAAAACTGCTCATTTTTCAAGCAAGGAGTTGAATTTTCAAATAAAATGATGAATATTTAGCAACGAAAAATCGATATTCAATAAAAAACGTAACGAAAACTGTAGTGGCTGAGATTTTAAATAAAAATAATTAAAATTTTTAATAAAAAACAATGGAGTTTAACTAAAAAGGACGATTTTTTAACAAAATGCATGAATTTTCAACCAGGTACTTGAATATTCAATTAAAAAATTTATTTTAAACCAAACAAAAAACAAACTTTCAAAAAAATAGTTCCATACAGTAACATAAAGCTACTTTTACAAATAAAGAATCATTGTTATTCAATTTAATATTGCAGTTTAAAAAAATTGAGCACGCTCTCGAAAAAGTTCCCAGACATTTCTAGGTTTTTCCATATAAAAATTCCCTGAAAATTCCAGGTTTTCAAGGTAGGGCCGAAATGTTTTAACAATTTTAATTAAATGAACAAAAACTTTTATTTTTTGCATTTTTAGCAAGCAAAAAAATGTCCTCATAATGTGCTATCGCAAGCTTCAATTTTTATTTTCTCGGAATAGAAGAATTTCTTTTATATCAAACTTTGTATCCGCATTCAGAAACTTAATTTCTCAGGATCATGTTTTAAATCTTTTTTAGACTGAAAAGTGAATTTTTTTTATTGCAATCCGCAGCTAAGGCTAACTTTGGGTGTCACTTTCGAATCGTCAACTTCCATATCCACATCGATTTTCGAAATTAAAAATGATTTTTTTTTTGTTTTTCAAAAACGGCTCTGTAAAGGTCGTTTTTTTTTTAAATCAAAAACTACTTGTAAGACATTCATAAACATTCCTTGTCTATGCACTTTTGGGTCAAGGCCATTTCGACAGAATCGTGTTAGGACTATGAAAAAAATTGTAATAATATCGTTTTCCTTTGCATATTACAATTATTTTAAACTTTGCTAACACTAAACAAATGTTTATGAAAATGTTTTTGCGATACTTTCTTTTCCATTAAGAAATTCATGGAACTTGAAAAAAAGTCAGTCCAATTGTCGAATTTGGAAACACAGTATCTAATTTCTTTATTCAAATTAAAAAATTAAAAAAAGAGAAAAGAAAAAGAAGGAAATCTCCAAATCCCTTTACTATTTTATGGATCTTTGATTTTTTTTTTTAGTCAGATCTCATGCGGATTTGGAAACGATGAAAGTTTTATTTTTGTTACTTTGATAAGGGTTTTTCTTTTTTTTTTTTATTTGAATGCAGATATTTGAGAGTCTGTTGTTTAGATTAAATCGTTAAATTCTTAGTTTTTTTTGAACTTCCATGAATTGCGTAGATAAATTTGAATTTGGATACTAAAAAGGATTTTAAACTAATTTTGAATCTAATTTCTTTTATCGTACATAAACAGCTTATTTTAAAAGCAATTTGATTTATCAATTTGGATATGTTTTAAAACCATTTTTACCAACGCCTCTTTTTTCTTCAAAAATCTGTTATTGAAAGCTTGCAAAGAAAATTTCCAAAAGCTGCGCTCCTCAAAAATCATATCTAACGACAATTATGCTAATAAACAAATATCCATTACACTAGCTATGACTAATTTAATTTAAAAAATGTATTGCACTCAAATAAATGAAGAAAATGAAGAATCTAATGTGATGATTAATACATCTACTTAATTAAAAATGTAATAAACTTTTTCCTTGCTTTTTCTTTAATGAAATTCAAGATTACGTGACAGTAAATAAGCGACAGCTTTGGTCTCGATAATAATAGCGTTGGCTAATACCGACAGCAATATCTGTCCTTTCTTTGAGGAATAAGTGAGTGTAAAAGTGGTATCCTGGGAGAGGATTCAGGGTAGGAAACGACCCTGGACTCCACCATCGTCGCTTTATACTCAAGGCTTAGATTAAGTCCGCAAAGAAAAATCTATCCAGCCCTACTCCAGGAATTCTCGTCGGGGGGAAAAAAGCTTGGCAATATGGCTGTTGTCCCGGCTAGGATCTGAGGACGAACGATATCCCACCTTTCGAGGGTTCAGGTTGGATATTGTCGAAGGGTGGTGTGGGAGGAAAGAACTCTCTAACTCAATTTAGATCGAGTGGCGGACATTTGTTACGAGACTCGCCTCTCTGGTTCTGCCTTCGCTACTTTATCCCGTCGCTTTTTATTTCCTATTATTTATCTGGATAAATAAGTCACCTCTGCCCTCGAAGGGCCTTTGCCCCAGCCCTTTACTATCGACATCAACCCCTAATGGAGACTTATCGAAGAATTATTAGGATTGATCTGGATGGTGTGAAACTCAGAATTTCATGAGATTCCTTTTTTGACTTTGAAGTATTTCCTTCCTGCGTCAGATTGTAACTTTTGATAGAAGAACTCAGAGATTTAAATCAGTCAAAAGTGACTGCTTCAAAGTCAATTTTGACTGATTCAAAAAATCCTGATACGACTTGACGACTAAGAAATGAGCCTATTAGACTCTCCGATAGAATCAGGTATGTTAAATGATCCAAATTGTTGATTTTTTTTACCTAAAAAGGTCCATTTTTAATCCAAAAATTAGTGATTAAATTTTCAAGATAAAAAAGGAATTTTCAACACAAGGAAGAAATTTTCAACTGAAACCATGGAACTTCAAACAAAAAAATTAACTAAGTAGTGCAGCTTTTAGAACGAAGAAAGCTTAGTGTTATGAAAAAACGACTTTTCAACTAAATACAAAAATTTTTTACCAAAAAGTGGAACTTTCAAGTAAGAAATATTAATTTTTAACAAAGCGATAAAAGAAACAAGTTTACAATATTATAGTTAAATTATCAACTAAACACATAAATGTAAAAATAAAACAGATTAATTTTTAACCAAAGAACAAAATTTTCATTGAATTAGTTAAACTGTTAATAAAGCAGATAAATTTTCAACTAAAATGATGAATCATTAACTAAAATAATAAATTCTTATCAAACTAATTCAACTTTTAAACAAGTAGTTGAATTACAAAAAAAAAACAATTTTCCGCCTAGAAGATTAATTTACTATCAAAAAGATGACTTTTCAATGAAATATATGAATTTTCAACCACAGAGATGAGTTTTTAAGGAAAGTTATGAATCTTTAAACAAAAGGATGAATTTTTAGCAAAGTATTTGAACTTTCAACCAAGAATATGAATTTTGAATTTTAAAAAAATTTGAACAAAAAATGAAATATTTGATATTTCAAACAAGAAAGATTTTAATTTTAAACGAAAAACAGGTGATATTTTAGGTACAGAAGATTTCAAATTTAAATAAAAAAAAGTGAATACAGCAAAAAATACGAAGTTTCAATAAAATAGTTGAATCCTCAATCAAATAAAGTAGAATTATTGAACAAAAAGGATAAACATTAGCTGCCGAGAAGATTAATTTTCTAGCTAAAAAATGTGTAAAATAAGAGTTTTTTAACCAAACTGATATATTTCTAGGAAAAAATTAGTATTTTAACCAAGAAGTTCTACTTTAAAACAACCAGTCGAATATTAAATAAAAAGAATGAATTATAAACGAGAAATGTAATGTTTGATATATCAAACCGGTAAGTTTTTAATTTCAAATTAACAGCAGGTGATATTTCAAACAAAAAAGATATTAAATTTAAAAAAAATGGAGTAATTCAAACAAAAAAGAAGAATTTTCGAAAAAGCAGTAAAATTATCAACCAAATAGTAGAATATTTGACTAAAAGCGATCGATTTTCAACAAAAAATGCAATAGCTCAAATTTCAATTAACTAAATTAAATTCTAATCAAAAAAAGAAAATCTTGAAGAAAATAGTTCAATGTTCAACGGAATAGATGAATTTTTGACTCATATGATAAATAATTAACCCAAAAAAATAATTATTAACAAAGTAGTTCAACTTTCAATTAAGCAGTTGGATTTTCAATAAAAAAAGATGAATTCTCAACAGAAAATGTAATAGTTGTTATTTCAACCAAAAAGTTGAATTTTTAATCACGAAGATTACTTTTCAACCAATGAAGATTAATTTAATCTAATCTGTAACGTCCACTGACCAAATATCAACAATTTTAAATAATGTAATCAGTAACTTTTACTAATTAAATAACTCATATTGATAAATATAATCCGAAACATTCAACGCTTTAATCGTTTTAATCAAAGAAAAAAATCCCGATCATTTCCCGTTTTTTCCCCGGTTCGCAAATATTTATCACGGTCAAAGACATTAAAAAATCGAACTCTATTATAAACATTTTTTCATTTAAATTAATAAAAACTAAACAAAAATTAAAGCATTTAAAGTGGAACTCTTGAATTTAAACTTTAAAAGTCGAAGTTTAAAAGTTTTTAAAATTAAAAATTGTATATTCAGATGCTCAATAATTTACACGTATAAAATGGAAGGTATACTAACACTTTTAAATTGAACAATTTAAAATGAAATGCAGATAAACTGCAGTTTGTTTCAAAATCTTGAGAAATCTAGAAGCGGTTTAACTTTTTTCCAAATTTAAAATCATTTTTGAAATTGTTTCGAATTTCTCAAATATATTTTGAAATGAAGTGAATTTTTCTTACAGTTTTTAGAAAATCCTGCAAATTAAAAAAATCCTTTAAATTTGAATTTATAAATAACAATAGCAGACTTCCTATTTGTAAAAAGATTACAGTAATTTTAAGAGATATTTAGAATATTTTCTTAAGATTTCTAGATAAATTGAAATTGATTTTTTATTTTGAAAAATTATTGCCACAGAAAATTAAAAAAAATTTTAAAAGATTTCCAAAATGTTCATAAAAGAACCTAGAAGATTTTCAGGAGTTTTTTTTAATGTGCATGATTTTCCAAAAATTGTAGGAAAAATTCGACTAATTTAAAAGCCTATTTAGAAGTTCTGATTAGATGTAAACACACTTCGGTTAAATTACTTTAAATCCCTTCAATTTTTTAATTAACTTTAAATCTTTTCAAAACTTCTAAAGATGTCTTAAAATTACTCAAATTTTTTCTACAAATAATAAGTGTTCAATTGTTATTTATACGGTCAAATTTAACAAATTAACTTACAAATTTATCATTTTTAAATAGACCAATTAAAATTCTAACATTAAAAGTTTAAAAGCTCTTTGAAATTCTAGAGTTATAAAGCTTTCTATGTAAAACAATTCAGTTCCAAATTGTTTACTTTTAAATGTTTGGTTTTAATTTACTTGTCTGAAATGAACAGTGAAATATTGCTATATATTAAATGCTTATTCTTTTTCTATATTAAACAATTTCAAATTAAATGGGTTAAAAATTGAATAATTTAGGCTTATGACGTTATTTTTGTGTTGAAAACAGTTTATAAAGTTTCAGACGCACGTTTACATTTTTTAATGGCTATAGAAAATTAATAAAAATAATATATTAATAAATTTATTAATTAAATTTAATATAAAAATAATAAAAAGCAAGACATAAAACTTTGAATTCAAAATATTTTACTGATGAATCAGTAAAATTTGTATTTAAAAATAAAATTATCGGAACAAATGATATTATAATTTTCAATTATTATTAAGACTTTCGAATTGAAAAAGTTACAATCTAGAAATTCTCAAATTTTCAACGGATTTAGAATCGTTTTGGCAAATAAATTATTGTACAATTTGTTGTACTTAAAGTACAGATACATTTTAGAAATAATTTATTTATTTATATTTACAGTTGCTAAAATAAAACTGGTTTTTATCAAAAAATTTTAGCTTCAAACTATTTTTAATTTTTTACTGTTTAAAACTTGAAGACTGCACTTTAATTATTTAAAAACCTGTTGAAATCGAACTTGGGCAGATTTTTCATCTGAAAATTCGTAATATTCCCGGTCAAGAAATAAATTCACTGTCATTTCACGCTTTTTCGCGGTCTCAGAAAATTCCCGATTTCCCGGTTCAGCGGCCACCCTGCTGATATTGACTGTAACTCAGTAATTTCCATCAACAATTTGATTCAGTCAGTAATATTGACTGAATCGTCTATTAAAACGACTGTTTAATCAGAAGAAATTAATTATTTTTCAGTCGAAGCATTCTGGATTAATTTAATTAGTGAAATTTGTGACTGATTTGAATGTAGAGTACAATATGCGAATATTTAAGGAGTTCAGAATGGATTTTCGGGGGTAGTTAATTTTCTTTTCCGGGAATGAAGCGAGCGATTGGCAATAAAAGTGAACGGTTAATTTTCTAGCTCGGGGTGAGTACTCTTGGACTGATGGGAATGGGAATACCAGCCGCAAATTGGCCAATAGATCCCATGGCGCCTCTACCAAGGAATGTTGGCCACAAGGAGAGAATCCTCGGTTTTTATTTATTTTCCCTGGAATGCTGGGCGCATTGCGGAACTTGTATCAAGACTCGAATTTAATCTAAGGAATCCTTCGACCTCGAGGAGGGAAGACATTAATACATTTCGATCATTAATCTTTCTCAATTTCATGATTCTAAATAGTAAGAATTGGCAACAGGAATAATGAATACTCAATGCAGGGTGGCTGCAAAACTTCATTTTCAAAATTCCATGACTTTTCCCAGATTCATTTTTCATTTTTCTCGACCATTAATATTTAAAGACAAAAATTCTAATCTTGCTGCATTTTTAGATATTAAATGAAATCTTTTATAAAAGGAATAAAACAATTTATAATTTAGTATTATTATTATTATTATTATAATTTATTATTCTTAAAATTTATTATTGATAAGCCGAAAAGATCCAAAAGCGAATAATTTACAACCCAAAACGTGACTAAAAGTGACATATGTGCATTAATAATGTGACTAATGTTGGTTTGAACTAAAAATGTTTCGAATCGAATGATAAGTTTACAAAACAATTCAAGTTAAATCCAGAAAAATTAAATAAATAAAAAAGAATGTTGAAAATCCATTGATTTCAGTAAAATTTGAATGAATTTGGAGGATTACATAAAATCCTCTAAATGTTGATAAAATTGAATTTGAGGAAATTCCTAAGAATTTAAGATAAGTTAAAGGACTTCAATATGAATTAAACAAAAACTTGAAAATGCAAAAGGCCCATCGAACTCGAAAGAATAAAGTGAATTAAAAAAATCAAAGGAATTACAAAAACTACTACAGAATTCGAAAGAATTTAAAAGAATCTAAAAAACACGATGAAATAATAAGAATTCATGGATAATTCCAACTAAAATCAAATTAATTGAAAAAAATATTCGAAAATTTCTTGAAACTTTTGAAACATTTTAAAGTTTTGACAGATCCCTGAAATTTGTTTAAATACCCTTAAATCCCTAAAGTCTTTTCGAACTTTGTTAAAAATGCATTGGAACCATTTAAAATATTTTTAAACATTTCAATTTCTTTGAGATTCCTTAAAAATTTTTAAATCTACCATTTTAAAAATCTTTTGATTATTACTGGGAATCTTTTTGAATGCCCTTGAATATTTTAAATTCTTTAAAGACTTTGAAAATCCTTTTGAAACTTTTTAAAGATCTTAAGAATTCTTCGCAATTTTGGAAATTCTTCAAATTTGTTTAAGCAATTATTATTTACTTGGAATATTTTCAAACAGACTAAAATATTTTAAGTTTTTTAAAATCGATTGAAATACTCTAAAAAAATGTAATATCTTTTAAAATCCCCTGAAACTTTATAAAACTTTTGAAAATTGATTGGAATTTTGAGAGATATCTTATAATCTCTCAAATCATTTGAATCCCTTCAAATGATTAACATCTATTAAAAAAGTTTCAGAAATTTATAAATATCCTAAAATATATCAAATTCTTTGAAATCTTTTGACGTCCTTTGAAACTTTTTAAAGGTCTTGACAAGTCCTGGGAATTTAAAAAACAATCCTAATTGAAGTCCCTTATTATTTTTAAGCTGTCTTGAAAATTAAATATAATATTTTTATATCAAATCTTTTAAAATATTTTGGAATTTCAAGAAACGCCCTAAAATCTTTAAAATTCCTAGAAATTCCTTCAAATTATTAAAAATTCTTTGGAATCTTTTAAAATATCATAAAATATTAAAAAATCTTTGATAACACCTTGAAATATTTTCAAATACTTAAAATCTCAGGAAATTCCTCAATTCTTGTGAATAAGCGTTTTGAAATCTATTAAAATATTATAAAATTCCGTAAAATTACATGAGGTCTGATGATATTTCCAGAAATCTTGGAATTAAAGTACCTCGAGAGCATTCAGAATTTCTTAAGATCGTAGAAATTCTTGGAAATTTGATCAAATTCCTGGGAATTAAACAAAATATTTTGGAACCTTATTGGTTCCATAAAATCGTTCCATACCTTCCAATATTCTAGGAAATTCTTTAAAACACAATAAAAAAAGTTTCATTCCTTCAAAAAATTAAAATTCTTGGAAATTTCTTGAAAATCTTTAAAACACTGGTAAATTTATTGAGAACTTCTAAAATATCTTACAATATTTTAACCTTTTTAAATTTTTTGAAATAAATTGAAACTTTTAGAAGCTCTTCAAATTTCCTTGGAATTTTTAAAAGAACGCTAAAATCCTAAGAATCCTTTGGAATCGCTTCAAATTATAAAAATGTACTAAAAATTCCTTGATATCTTTTAAATTACCTTAAAACATTTTCAATCCTTTGAAATAAAATATTTGAAATCCTTTGAGATCCCTTGATGCTTTTTGAAGCTGTCGAAAACACCTTAGAATTTTATAAAACACTAAAATCTTTAAAATCCTTTGAAATCCCTTAAAATAGCTGAAATATAATCTCAATTTCCTGAAGTCTTTTGAAATTCTCTAAAACATATTAAAAGAATTCAAGGAAATTCAACAATAGATATATACCTGAATTCAATAGTGGCCGAACCATAGGTTAATTTATTGAAAGAAAGCTGATGAAAATAATACATTGAAACCTCTCCTTACGAAAGCCACGGTGAACGACTTTCTGTTCGCTTAGAAGAGGTGTCCGCCCCAGAGAGTGAGTTGCTGAACATTAACATGTTTATATGTACATATATACATTTTATTTATATATAATATTATTATTAATTATTTTTTTATAATTAATTCAGTAAATAATTACTAATAATTATTAATAGACTCACAAATAAAATAAATTAATGAAAAAATAAAATGAATTAACAACTCAACTAAATAAATAATATAAATAGAAAAATAAAATAAATGAACAAATAAAATGAAGTGTTTGTCATGTCCAGTGACGATACAAATATGTTTACCCCCACCCCTATGTCTGCCACAAAGTGCCCGTAAACAGAGGTGTCCGCTCTGGAGAGGTGTCCGTAAGTCTAGAGTTTAAAAAAGTGACTATCGGGACTTGCTCTTAGAAAAGGTACTAATAAGTGATTCGAGAAAAAAAATGACTAAAACTGACTGGGCGGCATACCTGAAAATTCTTGACAGTTACTTAAAGTGTTCCTAAAAAAATTTCCTGCCTTATGTAAAGCTTTCTTTTCCAAATCCCCAACTTTTCCGTAATTTTCAGGTTTCCCCTCATCGCAAACCTATCAATTTGAAGGAATTCTGAAATATTCCAAGTATGATCCCCAGAAAAAAAGATTTCCTGGCCCCTGTGACCTTTCCCCGTGGTCATTTCCTTGGGCGTGCTAAATTGCGCAAGAGCAACTACCCTAGACGACGCAATCACTCCCCCAATCGCGATTCTAGCAAGTAAAGCATAACAGAGCCACATACTCTAAGGGGCTGGAACGTTAGAGGGGATGCGTTCATTCCAGGCTAGCCCGGTGCTGGTCATCCCGGACAGAGAGCGGAGGACAATTAAAATAGCTATGCTTACCAGGACCGCGACGAGAAAGGAAAGGGTCAGGGGGTGGGAAAAGGGGGGTAGGTTGCACACCCCCATGGGGTACCGCGAGGGTGCTGGTAAGTTCTTTCCGCTCGGCTGCAGGCAGAAAGGGAATTATTTTAATTGCGGACAGCCTCGGTCGACCAACCCTCTCTTTCTCTCACTCTCCAGAAAGAGAATACATTCCTCTTTCTTCTTCCTTTACCCTTTGCTCACCCTACAGTCCTACACGCATCTACGTAAACTTCCCTTGTCTCCTACGAATGTGCACTCTTCTCGCTTCCTCTCACCAAACCCCTCTTGTGAAACGTTCTACAACATTTATTTTCTGGCCTTCTATTGAAGTTAAGCGTCCAAATGCCTGAGGCTTTCCTTTGGACAATGGGCGTCATGCTAATTGCTGAAATTCTAGTGGATATTATGCAGATAATATTCATCCTGTTGCTGCAAGTAGAATTTTATTTCCATTTCCTGGAGAGACTCCATATTGACAAAATAGAAGAACGAATTCCAATTTGGGGAGATAGAAACAACCTCAGTGACTGCTTCAGAAGACAGTTATTACACTTTCAGAACCAATGTACGATACCCTCTGTGCCTCTAAGTTCTTCTCTAACTTTTCCTTCCGGAAATAGTAATGTATACCAGATATCTCTCGAAAACAACACCCCTTTTACTCGCAAACAACCTTTTTCTCTGGTCAAGAAAAGCTCAAGCAGTTGGGATAACGACAGGACAATAATCATTGACCTTAGCTACCACCCTCGATGGTACCTTAAACAGTTAGTTACAAGCACTTATTTCACTACACTCGTACTCTTATTTAACAGAAATCACATGATATAACAATAGTAGATAGGGAGGGGGAGTTCTGACTACAGCGGAGCCCTAGGGGGCAAATAGGGCAATGCCCCCCCCCTCCCCATACAGAAATCGACCAAGGAGGGGCAAATTATTGATTTGCTCCCGCTTGAAATCGTATGATGAAATTCATTGGATCAGTCACATTTTTCCAAAGTAGAAATTCTTATTTTATTTGTCTATAGATCTGCGGCTAAGAAATGAGAGGAAAATTACTATTACCCGTGCAGAAATTGCCAAATGTTTGCCTTATTTCCGATTTGGGCCAGATCGGGCACACAATTTTGTGGTTGTTAAATTTGGCCCCGTCTAGAGTCCAACTTAACAGCCAAGCTTGCCAGTAGATGGCGCTCCATTAATTTCGGGAACTAAAGTGGGTTGACTCCAAATTGCCCAAGTTTCAACGTAAAGTGTCAAGCGTCAAAAATATTTCCATTAATATTTGGAAAAGTGACAAAATAAGTGAGAAAAAATGCCAAAAGTGAGCACAAAACGAATGCGTAGGTATAGTATACTTTAAAATATTCCTGAATCACGTGTTGAAGACTATAATAAGTAAATTTATTAAGAATGTTAAGATGAAACCTAACCTCGAAATGAGGTTATTTATTTATAAGAAAGTAGCAAAAGTAATATTTCATTTGTTGAATGTGAAAATGAATCAGATCAACAATGACGTCATAAGCATATTTATTTTCACGTATTTTTAGGTGATTTGATACTTTCCACAATTAGGTTCAATATACATATTGAAAGCAACTTCAACTTAGAAATTAAAACCAAAAATATATTGCAAAATACTTAAATGGTTTATCATACACAAATGCTCGTTGTCATGTTGCGTCGTTTGACTTTTTCCGTTTTCTCGAAAAAAAGTGTCTGACACACTCCAATTTTTTCATATCGCGATCTGTTAGATAACCTGATATTTATATTCTCAAATTTCAGTTAAGGAGGTGATATATATTCGATTTTAATATTATTTTATTTAAGAATCTCTTTTAATTAAGAATAAGAAAAATAAATTAATATGGGCCTGATCGGGGCCAGGTATGGTTATCTCTGGGCGCAGCGCTTGGGCCCCGATCGGGCATCGCGTTTCATTTCGAGTCTGCTAGATAGCCTGAATTGGACCAAATTCTGCCCGATCTGGCCCCGATCAGATCCAAATTGGAATTTCTGCACGGGTATTATTAGTTTACATTATTATCCTATCACTGATACTCTGTGCTTGCACGCATTCATAAACATAGCATTAATAAAATTCTTGAACCCAGTCTCAAGTTTAGCTAGAATGGATATTTGAAATCTTTGAATTCTTTCTTTCTTCTATCTTTGAAATCTCTCTATAAAAGCTGTGTGGCATATTAGAAGTATTTGTGAAATTTTTTTAATCCATCCGAAATCTTTATGAAATCTTTGAGAAATCGTTATGACCTTTGTCAAATGTTCGTGAAATCTTCAGAAATCTTTGGTAATATTTGTAAATGTTTCTAAATCTTTGAGAAATCATCACAGAAAAAACGAAAGATCAAGTTTACATCGATTGCAGGTGAAAGATTCATCGCAACAAAAATTAACCTTGCCGCATAATGTTTACATGAATCAAAGATAATTTCTGATTTTTAACCTTGCCTGGATCATCGTTCACCTTATAATCGCTCCATTTTTATTCGAGATGTAGCGAGAGTTGCGACGCTAGCGCTACCTAAAAAACTTTTAACTTCATTAAATTGTAGAGAACCGGGTATTAAGTTTGTTTGCTAAATGGTCAATTAATTGCTAAATGGTATAAAGTCAATTCTAGATCTTCTACAATAGTCTAATGTATTTCGGAGGAAATATATCAGTGAGAACAAACTTTTTTCGTGTTTTCTGTCACTGATTCCACATGTTTTACCGAAATTTGCTCACTTCAGCGTCACGCAGTAGACGAGATCAGAATTATTCTCCTAACCTCGGTGAAACTTTTTCCGAAATATTTTTTATTTTTAACAGTTGTAAGTTTTACCTGCAACAAATTTTAACTTTTGTTTATCTGTGTCACTTTAAATCTGGTGTCCTAATTTATAGCTCGAAATCACTCATACATTGCCGTTTTCCCATTCCTACTAAGGACGCCGTAGCAGACGACAGCTTTTATTCCATCGTGGGATAAACTGTCGCCCAATAGCACGTAAATTTTAAAAGGGGGAAATTTTACATGCTACGAAACTTAACTTCAGTGTTTTCTGTGATTAACATCCTTTAAATATATCCGAAATCTTTGAGTAATCATTGAAATATTTGGGAAATCATTGGTATCTTTCTGAAATATATGGAAAGATATTAAATATTTTTTACATATTGGGCAATATTTGTGAAATTATAAATATCTTTGGGGTACAATTGAAACTTTTGTGAAGTCTTTGAAATCTATCCGAAATCTTTGAGAAATCTTTGTAACCTCTGGCAAATGTTCGTGAAATCTTCAGAAATCTTTGGTAATATTTGTGAATTTTTTTACATATTGGAGAAATCATTGAAATCTTTTAAATATATCTGAAATCTTTGTGAAATCTTTCCGAAATATTCGAAAAGATATTAATATTTTTAAATAAATTTGTGGCAATATTTCTGAAATTATCAATATCTTTGGGAAATCATTGAAACTTTTGTGAAGTCTTTGAAATCTTTCCGAACTCTTTGCGAAATATTTCAACTCTTTGTGAAATCTTTGCAAAATCATTGGAATTGTTCAGAAATCTTTGTAAATATTTGAAATATTTTTTAAATATATTTGGTAATGTTCATGAAATTATTGGAATCTTTGGGAAATCATTAAAACCTTTTAAACCTATCCGAAATGTTTGTGAAATATTTCAAATCTTTGTGAAATTTTTGAAAAATAAATCAAATCTTTGAAAATATTTGAAATATTTTTGAAATTATTTTAATCTTTGGAAAATCATCGAAACCTTTGTGAAATCTTTTCAATCTATATAAAATCTGTGCGAAATATTTAAAAAATCATTTAAATCTTTGGAAATCTTTGAAAGTTGCCAGAAATTTTTGCAAAATCTTTGTGAAATCGTTGGAAAAATTTGATACATTTTTAAAAATTTTTTGGTAATATTTGTGAAATTATTGGAATCATTAGGAAATTGTTGAAATCATTTCGCACCCATCTGAAATTTCTATGCAATAATTGAAGTCTTTGTGAAATCTTCTAGGTCTATCCGAAATCTTCGTGAAATATATAGAAGCTTTATGAAATCTTTTAAAAATCATTAAACTTTTTAAAACCTTTGAAAATATTTTGGAAATTTTTTGTAATATTTGTGAGTGTATTAAAATCTTTGGGAAATAATAAAAGTCTTTGTGTAATCTTTGAAATCTATCTGGAATCTTTTCGAAATATTAAAAAAATATTGAGGAAATTATTCAAATATTTTTTAAATATTCCGTAATACTTGTGTGATTATTGAAATCAATGTAAAATTTTTGAGAAATTATAAAAGTCTTTGCGAAACCTATGAAACTTTTGTGAAGCCACTGAAATATTTGTGAAATATTTATAAAATCGTTGTGAATACTTAAAAAATCTTTGCAAAATTTTTGAAATATTTTGGAATTATCAGTAATATTCGCGAAATTATTTACATCTTTCAAATGTTTCGAAATTTTTGCGAAAATCTTTGAATTTTTGGTGAAACCTTTAGGAAATTATGGTTTCTATAATGTTCTCGAAAGGCTTCGGATTGCCTTCAAGCATTATAGAAACTCAGCACAGATATGAACCACTTGAGTTGTTGAACGGCCGTAAAAATACTTCAAGATCTTATAATTTCTTTTTAAATCCTATGAATTTCTCAAATATGGTGAATACCTTAAAATTCCTTGAAACATTTTTATATACCGTATGCTCTTTAGAATTAAAAATAAAATTGCTTGAAGTCTCGAAATCTTTTAAAATACCCTAAAAGCTCCGTCGAAATCCACGAAAAACTATTTAAAATCCTTAAATTCTGTAAAAATCTTCTGGATTTCCTCGAAAACTTTTCAATTTTTACATATCCCTAGAAATCTACAAAAATTCCTTATAATCTTATGGGACTTTGAATTTCTTTTGAAATCCTATAAATCTTTCACATATTTTAAAAGTCCATAAAATCCGTTGAAATTTTGTAAATATCCTTGAAATAAAAAAAATCGGTTAAATCTCTCGAAATTGTTTTAAATACCTTAAAAATTTCCAGAATACGAGGCGAGAACCGAATCCGCAAACTGTTTCCTTCAAGCATTAAACTTTTTTGGTGAAAATTCATATTGACGGCTCGAAAACTCATTAATTTGACAGAAAAAATTATTTATTTGGCAAAAAATTAAGCTATTTGGTTGAAAAGTTATATATTTTTATAAAAATTGGTCTAATTTGGTTACAAATTAATATATTTTGGTCAAAAAATTTTACTATTTAGTTATAAAACATTTCAAAATGAAAAAAATGTAAATTAAAAATTAATTGAATCAAATTTGGACTAATATCACATCAAATGTTTAAACTATTTATAGTTAAAAAATGTTGTAATTTGATTAAAAAACGTCAAACTATTCAAACTATTTTTTTTTTTTTAATTTGTTCATTTTGGTTCAATTCAACTGTTTCAGATTTAAAATGAAAATCTTTTTTTGGTTAAAATATCAATCATTACATTTTCCGTCAAAAATTCAAATAGTTATTTGTAATTTGGAACTAAATTGTTTATTCATAAGAAACAATACGACCCCCCCCCCTCATAACCAGAAAAAATTACGTAATATAGTGGGATGGGGGATTACAATTTAAGGAAGGCCAATTTTAAAGTATGTTGTGATTCACTGAGAGGGTTGACATAATATTTTAGCCAATTATCGAAGAAGTTGAAATATATTTTTGAAGGAGAAATAAAAAAATCGTGAGAAGATAATGTCTTTAGTGTTATATTTTTCGAAATAATAGCAAAATAGTGTCATTGCTAAAAAAAAGTAACAAATAGTGTCAATATTGTGGTCAGTCCAAAACCTGAAAATAGTTGCAACTTAAAAAAAAGAGTCAATAGTGAGGTGAATCCGGGGCTTGCTTATTGAAAATTCCAGTATACTTAAATGGAGATGTTGCATGAAATGAGATAAAAAGATATTCTGATTCTTTCCTAATGTAATTTTAAGGTGAAGATTCCTAACGCGTTTGCCGAAAAATTCCGCGAGCGAGATTAATATTCAAACTTTATTGAGGAAAAAAAACATGTTTATTATTCAATTAAAAATTCTTGCCTTTTAGAATATAATACTTTTATTATATTCTAAAAGGCAAGAATTTTTAATTGAATAATAAACATGTTTTTTTTCCTTAATAAAGTTTGAATATTAATGTCGCTCGCGGAATTTTTCGGCAAACGCGTTAGGAATTTTCACCTTAAAATTACATTCAGCTACAAAACACTTCTTAGCTTCTAATCTATCTTCTTTAGGAAACTCGCTGATTTCCAAATACATTCTTTGTTCACATCTGTGACTCCGCTTGATTCAGCTTTTATTTTCGATTTATCTTTTTCTGGCATTGATAGGTTAACTTAGATAATAAACTGCTGGATCAGCTCAAGTAGAAAGCCGCGACGGTCGCGAAACCTGATTGGTCAAAATTTTGAAAAGTAACATGGCGGCTAATGTGGGCTCATTGATACTTAGTTGTATATCTTAGTGACGTCACATCTTTATGAATGCGACGAAATAGACTTTAATTAAAAATGTTTGGTTTAAAGTATTAGAAACCTAAAAAAATTGATTTTGTATCAATAATCTTATTCGCTGCTCCAACTTTCTAAAAAATATGTTTATCTCATTTCATGCCACATCTCCATTGTCCGACGTGAGAATGATTGTAATTGCGGAAAGAATGAAGCTGCCAGACTTGTGGAATGAAAGTGCAATTGAAAGAATCTAACCGGAAGTTCGCGAAGAGGAGGTTGGAGTAGGTTGGCATGTTGCAGTTTTCAAGGGGTCGCATCCGGTCTCGAATGAAAAGGACGTGGTTGGCCTCATTGTTAAATAGCGAACGCCAGAAAGACTACGTCTCGGTTCGGGGCGCGGCGTTACCTACGATGACGCAATTATACACAACGGGAAAATAATTAATAACAATTAATCTCTTATGTATGGCAGCGCAGGCGGTACAACCAGCGCCAAGTAATTATGCGCGGATTATAAAGGTCGAGAGCCTCGGCGGGCCCGTGAAGGGCTGTTCACTCGAACTGTTCACTTGGCATTTACACCCGCAAATCCTCTAAATCGCTCAAACGCCCCCACCCACACTCCGGCACACTCGTTTTCACCGGTGAAACAATGCCGACTGCAGCTTCTCGTTGACGCCCTTTCACCCAGCTTCCGGTCTTCGAGGACCGATTTTCACTTTTGCTTTTCGGAATCGATCCCAGTCCCCCTGCACTTGCTTTTCGATTGATCATAGAATTACAAGCGAAAATCAAACGGTTTCACAAACTTCAAGTGGGACGACTAAAAAATTCCTAAATATAAAATTGCCGACATTGTACAATTTCCTAAAAATAAAATTTCTGAATAATAAGATTCCGGAATTTTTAAATTTCCGAACTAGAAAATTGCCGAAATATAAGATCCTGACATTGTAAAAGACTCGAATTGGAAAATTCCCGAATAATAACATTTCCGAGAAAATTACCGAATAATTAAATTATAAAATTGGAAAATTTCCTCATAATAAGATACCCGCATTATCAAATTCCCAAACAATAAAATTTGTAAGTAATAAAATTTTCGAATATATTCAAATTTCCATATAATCAAAATTTCCGAAAAGTAATATTCCCTAATAATGAAATTCCCGAGTTATAAAATTTTAGAATAACAAAATTTCCGAATAGTGAAATTCCCGAATTGAAAAATTCACGAATAATAAAATTCTTGAACAGTTTATATCACCGGGACGACAGAAAATTCCCGAATAATAAAATTTCCCAATGATACATTTTTCGAATAATAAGATTCCCGAATTAGAAAACTCCCTAATAATAAAATTTCCGAATTATAAAATTCCCGACACTGTAAAACTCCTGAATGGGAAACTTCCCGAATAATAAAATTTTCGAATTGGAATATTTCCGAATAATAAAATGTCCTACAAATAAAATTCCCGAATACACCAAACTCTCGCTTTTAGTCCAATGTCGGGGGTTGCCTTCAAATAACCTTGGACTGATTTCGGGGGGATAGATACGTAAGCAGCGAGGGTCGCCTGACTCGCTTTCGATTGGAACACAAACACACACACTCACAAACGCACAGACACATAATGTCGTAACCGCTCTCGTCCTGCTCCCCTGAGGAACTGAGGGAGCTGGCAGTTCTAGGAAGTCTGAGAACGAGGTGACTGAAAGCGAGAGTTTCGTGTAATAAAATACCCTACTGATAAGATTCCCAAATTAGAAAATTCACGAATAATAAAATTGCTGAAATTATAAACATCCCAAATTGGACAATTCTCTAATAATGAGACTCCCGAATTGAAAAATTCACGAATAATAGAATTCTGCAACAGTTTATAATATTAGCGGGACGACTGAAAATCCCGACAAATAAAATTGCCGAATAATAGAGTTCCTGAATTAAGAAAATTCCCGAATAGTTTATAATATTGCCAAATTGAAAAATTCCTACAAAATAAAATTCCCCACACTTTATACTGTTATCAAATATTTAAATTCCCGAATTTAAAGAATTAAATTTTTTTCTACAAAATAACAAAAATAAATTGTAATATAATTTTAATTGTAATAATTCAATTAATTTTATAAATACATAAATATAATTGTTCATATTCGGGAATTCGATAATTTGGCAGTTTTTTTGATCGGGAATGTTACATATCCAATGTACATATCTCAAATATTTTGAAATTTCTTGAAACATTCGGAATCTTTTCAAGCTTTCGAAATTTGACGCAAATCACTTGAAATTCCTTAGAAATGTTTTAATCGCTTGACATTTGTTATATTCTTACTAAATTCTTTCAAATCTTAAGAAATTCAGAATCTTTTAAAATACACTCTATTCTTCAAAATCTTTTAAAATTATTCTAGATCCATAATTCCTGTGAGATACTTAGAAATATTTTGAAATCCCGTACATCCTCAAATTTGTATTGTATTTTGAAATTGCTTTAAAAGTGTCAACAATATTTAAATTTCCCGAAACCCCATAAAATCCCATGAAATCTTAAAAATCCGTTTAAAATATCTCGAATTTCTGAAATTTCTTAAAATGTTTTGAATCCTTCGAAATACATTGACATTTAAAAAATATTTATTGTCCTTGGAAGCTTTTAAAATACTGTAAGTTTTGAAACCCTAAAACATTTCATTTTAAATCACTAAAGTCAGTTTAAGTCCTTTAAACCCCTTAGAATCTATTGAAATCCCTGGAAATGTTTTGAGTATGATCGACCAACTATTTTATTAATATGAGATTTGTGCTTCGCATAGTCTAGCCACTAGTGCACTACGCACAAGACTTACAGCTTATTGAAGATGAGGGTTGGCTTCTCTGCGCATGCGAATATCAAATTTTTTTAAAACTGTTTTCCGCTATCATTCATCGGCATTATCTAACATATGAAATTTATTAATTAATTACCCGCTGTTCGACAAAATAACATCAAGTGAAGGCTCGGAAAACAGAACCGAACGAGCGTTTGAGCAGGAGGCATGAGTGGGTATGACGCGCGGAAAACGCGACGAAAGAGAGAAACTATTTTCTCGCGTTTTCTGCGCGTCATTCCCACCCTTGCCTACTGCTCGAGCGCTCGTTCGATTCTACTTTCCGAGCCTTTAATTATTAAATTTCGTCCCCAACATTGCATTACATGTGTGGCAATATTACAATACCAGAATCAAAAAACTACAATATCATGTGTTTAAACGTGAATAATAATAAAAATTGGTTTACAGATTGTATCTATGTATCCAGAAATGGTGCAACATTCCGTTCAGGTACATACAGAATTAGGGTCATAATCTAGAAGCGTGCGCAACCTCCGGACGTGAGACCAAGAGAGAGGGTAACGTATAGTATATATTTTATATAGAGAGGCTTTTCAAGAGAGCATAGAGGGTGAAGGGGTTAGGTGATGTACGTTTACGTTGGCTCTAATACGAGTACCTAGATGTTGTATCTGTACGAACGCAAATGCACAAGTAGGCAGATATCCACTTCGGAGTGACTCTGCAAGGTGGAGGTGGAAAAGGAGTAGAACACCACCTCTGTGAGGTAACCCCTCCCCCCTTATATCCGCACCCCCTTGGCACACGTCTCTTCCGCACAGCCACCCCTGCGACCCTCTCCCTCCAGGAGTCCTCGCCCGACAGAACCGTAATGATTTTGTTTTAAGGGCGTGTTTAATTATGAATCCGCATCCGGTTGAGGCTCCACCCCCCTCGGAAGAGAGAGAGAGAGATAGAAGGGGGGCTTTTCTACCCCCAGAAAGTGGGGGTGGTGGCGGCGGTAGTGCCAGCTAGGTGGCCCTCTTTCGGCCTTAATTGCACCGTACATTATCCGTGCGGTAGGCAGATTTCTAATTACTTATTTTTGCCTGGCCACTCACTCGGATGCCTCTAATATCTTTGGCAGGCCGGCTGCACGCATTTAATTGGTTGCGTAACGAGAGGTCTATCTATCCCCTTTCAAGGAATGTCAGATGTACTCCGAAGTTATCATTTAGACAAGAAATCCTGATTTACTGGATACATCCTTAGATTGTGATAAATGAACGAATTAAAGAAATTTAAATTAGGTTAAAATAAAATTTAAAAACATATTTCAAGTCCAATAATCAATTTAATGTATAGGTAGAATTCCATAAAATAATACCAAGAATCCAACGACCAGATTTGGACAACCACCATAAAATGCTCCTATATTGTAATAAAAAAAATAATTAGACAAAAAGAAAGATAATATATCATT
>NC_046665.1:89196245-89203756 GCF_010883055.1 Belonocnema kinseyi
GAAGCATTTTATGCTGGTTGTCCAAAGAGTGATGCCAAAATAGGCTGTTTTTCCGCCTCTTTTTTGGACCTCGCTCGTGATTTGTTGAAAAAATATAAAAATATGTTAAAGATACCAAATTACTCGTCATTAATAACCAAAGTGAGCATCGCTTTTCGTTTTTTTTTTAAATTTCAAAAAATTACCCCCATTTAAGGGTTGAGAAGACACAAAAAGAATAGGAAAAACCACTAATTATAAAATCATTTTTCATTTTATTTTTTCTATAAAATAAACCATATAAAAGTAAAATCACGTATTTTCTTCATTGATAAGAGGTTGATGTAAAAAATGATTGTGAAATTAGTGATATTTTCTATTTTTTAATTTTTCTGGGGTCTTCACAACCCCTAAAGTGAAGTAATATTTTGAAATTTATAAAAAACGAAAAGCGATGCTCATGTTGATTTTCAATTACAAGTAATTTTATACTTGTAACATATTTTTATATTTTTTCACCAGGTCGCTAGGGAGGTCCAAAAAATAGGCGAACTTTGGCGTCACTCTTTATTTGCTGAATTCTTGGATTCATTTTCAGGAATTCTGTACATTAAATTAACGAAGATCCAAGACACATCGATTTTTCTATGACACGGTGGACAGAAAAATTTATTTTCAAAATTCCCTGATTTTTCCCAGGCTAATTGGTCACTTTCCCTGAACATTAATGTTTAAAGGGCGGAATTCAGATCTCGTAACGCTTTCAGACAACACAGCCCAAAATGCTCTTAAGACAGACAGGATAAGGTGACTTGTCACGAAAACAGGGTTATACATTCTTTTGAATAAAGATCGATTTTCTAAACAAAAATACGAATTTTTAATTAAAATGTTTCGTTTTCAAACCAAAAAGTTGAATGTGTTAGAAAACTTTTGACTTTTAAGTATAAAACTATGAACTTTCAACAAACAAGTTCTTTTTTAATCAAGAAAGGTGAATTTTCAACATAAGAGTAGAATTTTCAAAACAACAAATTAAGTTTTAATGGACAAGTTGCATTTAAAACTAAATATTTCAACTCTAAAGTAAAGGAAACGAATTTTCAAAAGAAAAAGTTGAACTTGTAACCAAATAGTTATATTTTTAACCTTCAAAGATGAATTTTCAACCAATTGGTCGAATTTTCAATAAAAAAGATTAAACTTGATCCAAAAACAGTTGAATTTTTAATCGAATGCTTTAACATTTTATTCAAAAGGATTAATTTTTTAGAAGACACTTGCATTTTTAGCAAAAATGTTCACTTTCGATAAAAAAATTTGACTTTAATTAAATAGTTAAATCTATAACCAACTAACTTAATTTCCTAGCCAAAAAGATGAATTTTCAATCAAATTGTCAAAATTTCAAACAACAAAATCAAACTTCATTCAGAAAATGTGCAAGTTCAACAAAATAATTGAATTTTCAAACAAGAAATATGACCTCTCTGCTAAGGAATAAGAACTTTCTATCCAAAAAGACAAATGTTCAACGAAACGTTTGAATTTTAGACTAAAAAAATTAATTTTCTACCGAAAAACACAAATTTCAACTACGTTCATAAATTTTCAACCAAATGGTTGAATCCTTAACATATAAAGAATATATTTTAAACAAAAAATTGGTATATTAAAATTTTCAGATACCAAAATTTATTTTAAACCAAAATTAAACCATATTTTAATCAAATAGATAAATCTTTAAATAAAATGATAAATTTTGCATAGAAAATGCATTTTTAAGAAAGTAGTTCAATTTCCAACCATGTAGTTGAATTTTTAACAAAATAGTTAAATTTGCAACTAAAGAGATGAATTTTTAACTGAAATGACGAATTTTCAATAAAAAAAAAAGGAATTTTTAACATACTTGATCAGCGTTCAACCAAGTAGTAGAATTTTCAACCAAAGTGGAATGTTCATCAAAATAGTGGAATGATCAACGAAAACTTTTTAATTTTCAACCAAAAGGTGCATTTTAAACAAAACAAAAAATGTAATTTATATGTGAAGATATAATTTTCCAAACAAAACAAAAAACAGAATTTATAACAAAAGAGAATAATATTTAAACAAAAAAAATTCTTCGAACAAAATTGTTGGATTTTTTAAATAACAATACAATTTTCAAACGAAATGATAACATTTTGTTAACCCTAAAGGATGAAATCTTAACCAGAAAAATATCAATAATCTTTTTCAATCAAAGAGATGCATTTTCGACTAAAATAATGAATCTGCAAATAAAAAAGTGAAATTTTCATGGTAAAAAATTAATTTTTAACTAAAAAAGAATGCATTTTTAACAAAATCGTTCAATCTTCAACCAATGAAATGAATTTTCAACAACGTAGTTCAAATTTCAACCAAGTCGTGAAATCTTCCACCAAAATCGATTCATTTTCAATTAAAATTATGAATCATCAACCTCAAAAATTATTTTTTAATAAGGGAGTTCAAATTTTAACCAAGCAGTTACATTTTTTAACAAAAAAATAAATTTTAAATAAAAATGTGAGTTTTCAAGAAAAAGATTGTTTTTAATAAAATAGTTGCATTGTCAACACAAAAAGACGAATGTTCAACCAAACAGTTGAATTTTTAATAAAAAATAATGAATTTCTAACAAAGTTTTGAACTTTTAACTAAAATAATTAACTTACAACTAAAATCGTTAAATTTTTAGTTCAAAAAAATTCATTTTCTAGAATTTATTTTTAACTTCAAAAAGCGTTTCTTTAGTTTACGTAATTCATTTTCTCCCCTGATTTCCAGGTTTTCCCTGACCTGCGGCTACCTTGTATGATGCCATCTTCATGCTACCAACCACTCCCCTTTTAATAAAATTTAAACACAGCAGCATCCTGAATAGAATTCAAAGAATAGAGCTGCATAAAGAAAATGAGATGAAAAGATGTTCACCGACTGCAAAGTCTTTTTCAGCTGCAGAAACGTTTCATTATGTTTGCGTCTTGAGGCAGTTTTGTCGGTAGGAAGCAAAGTCTTGCAAAAGGGCTTGTTTTTCCAATGTGACTACGACGATAAAGGAAGAGTTGAAAATCGCACTCTTTTGAGGCCGAAGAAGCTCCGAGCCGAGGACTTGTTTGTTAGGTTCTTAAGTTGTTACATGATTTTCCAGTGGATGGACTGCAGAGTGTAACTGTAGAGAACACCCTCCTTTATAACACGAGGGACAGCTCGTTGATTTCAACAGCTTTGCACTTAGTCACTCAGTCGTCGAGTGGAGCATGCCTAACCCAAAGCGCGCTTCTGAGGTTAGCCGGGGATTCGCTTGGATTAATTTAACTAGCATCAGCCACCACCTCGCGATCTCATAATTCCTCCCTTGCAGAAGATTTTCCATGAAGATCTTCTATCAATGTTAAAACTTTGATACTTGAAGGTTAGCACATCAAAAAGAATCAAGCCACACAGAAAAAAGTAGATGATTTCACTAAAGTTGGGAGTCAAATAAAGGTTGATATCTTTTAGAACGTGAACTCCAATAGAAACCTGTGCAGTCACAAAAGGGTTCCTTTGGAGAACAAATGGATATCACAAAGTAAAGGCGTATTCAAAAACCAAACGCTTGCAAAATGGGCTTGGTAAATTAGGGCTTTAAAGAATTTTCTCGGTATAGCAAACTAGATGGTATATGAAAAATAAAGTTTTGAGGAATAGTCTTCATTGACATTGAGTTCCTTTGTAAATCCAACTGCAGGTTGCTTTAGGACAAATTGATCGTTTTGGGTTCCTTTTGCATAAGCGAAGATCTTTTTTGTTGCAGCTTCGTACGAATTGAAAATTGATTTTAATAGAAATCTCAGTTTTTCTGTGATCCAAAATTAGGTGGTTTTCGCAGACTTTTGGTAACTGCATCCGAATCCGAAATCTTTTTATCACGTCAAGTTTTTGAGAAAATTGTGTGAATATGCGATTTGGACATTTATTAAAAAATAACATAGGGTGCGACTTTGAAGTTCAAGATACGTCCAAAGGTTGAAATTTGTACTTTAAAATTTAAGAAGTGTTTGATTTTTTAATAAATTTTTCCTCATTTATTTTGAAACTAATAATCTAGAAACTAAATTCCCACTTCTCAATTAAATTGAGATATCGCTTTATAATTACATACCAAAGTATTAAAAGCGAGCGTTCCAGTAAAATATTACTAAATCTGATGGGGATCGGGTGGTTGGAAGATCTTATTTAAAAAAAAATTTTATTAAAACAGTATTGCATTTTCAACCAAGAAGTTTAATTACCCACAAAAATGCGAATTTTTAACAAACGTTATATAAATCTTCAAACAAATAGTTAAATTTCCAATGAAATAGTTGAATTTTTCGTCAAAAAATGAAGTTTTTCCCGAAAGATTGAACAGCTGAATTCAACCAAAAAGGCGAATTTGAAACAAAATATTGGAATTTTCAACCCGAAAATATGAGTTTTTAAGAAGAAAGGTAATTTTTAATACAAAAATTAATTTCAACCAAGAACACTATTTTTGTACCACAAACTACTAGTTTTCAAACAAACTACATACATTTTTAACCAAAAAATTGAATTTTCAACTAAAAAAGATGAACAAAAAAAATGAATTTTCAAGCTCAAATAATTTGCAAGAATATAATTAAATTTCAAAGAAACACATTTTCAATAATAAATACGAATTTTTTAACCAAAAAGACAATTTTTCAACCAAACACATGCATGCTGAATTAAATTGTTGAATTCTTCAGCAAAAAAGATACATTTTGAACCAAAAGTAGAGTAGTTAAATTTCCAAATGAGAAAACAAATTTTCAGACAAAAAACAACGAATTTTTCACCAAACAGTTCAGTTTTCAACTAAAACAGTGAATTTTTAACTAACAATAAAATTATGAATCTTCAACAAAAAAGAAATAAATAAAAAACTTAAGAAACTAGTTCAACTTGAAGCTAATTGGCTGAATTTTCAGCCAAAAAAGAATAATTCTTAACGAAAAATGTAATAGTTTATATTTCAAACAAAAACTATTGTAATTTTATGTCAAAAACAGTTGAATTCAACAAGAAAAGACGAATTTTTAACGAAAATAATTAAATTTGCAACCAAATGATACAAATATTTACCACAAAAACATTAACTTTCAATCAAAAATAGTTAAGATTTTCTGATTGAATTCTATTAATTGAATTCACATTTAATGGGAAAACGAGCGAAAAAAAAGAAAACGAGGAAAACAGGAGAAAGAGTATAAAACCTGCGATAAATATGAATTTTTATAATTTATAAAAGAAGAAAATTGATACCAATAAACATTAAAGTTCCCTAAGTTAATAAAATCTTGTAAGATTTTGTAAAAGCGCGGAAGGGGGTAGCAATCTTACGGTATCTTATATGCGGGGGGATTCATAATTTCGAAAAAACATCTTATGCAAATTGTGGATAGCCTAGCACTATGTCATTGAAAGTTTCAATCGGAAACTTTGAAGTTGAAAGCACGTCAATGAAAAACTTTTCAATGAAACTTTTAGCAAACTTATGAAAATTGTAAAAGTTCAAATTTTCCAGAAAATGTGGTATATTACAGTAAAGAAAAATGGAAAATAACTATAAAATAATAAATATTTCTTATAAAAATGTACAAAGTGTTTTTAATTGAAAAATTCTAAAATTTCATAAGTTTCTGAAATAGTACATTGTTAGGATGACCCCTGTGCCCTTGCCAGTCCAAACTCAAAGCTGATCACTTAAATCCATGAAGTAATCTCGACTTTCTGTTGGTAACATTACAGCTCTATAAATATCCTCATTGTTTTATGGAAAATAATTTTTAATTTTAAATATTTGACGAAACTAGGAGTGTCTTACATATTTATCAATCATTCTAACTATTACCAATCCCAAGATGAAATTTGTCATCAGATCTCATGACGTGCACTTCTGAGGTTCGAGAGGTGTTTTGTGGGGGAGGATGGAGAAGTAAGCGTGAATATCTGGAGCTAGTGACTTTGGGAAAAGGGGTGGTTTGGAGTTGGGCATGCGAACGGGGATCCCTGGATTTGAATGGGAACCACCCACCGAGTCCATCGCGCCGGTCCGGCCGCCCCGCCAAAGAGGACTACGTCTATTTTCTCACTCAAGAGTAAAACGGGATTTCCCACCAACCCCTCACCAACCCCATTACCTCCGACCACCCCTACCTCCGCCTCTTAATCCTCCCTTTTTATCCTCTCGATCATCGAGATGCACCGGGATCTCCCGGATTTGTAAGAAATTAAGGATTCTCTGGTTGCTCGGTACCAAACGCGTCCAAGTTGTTAGTTTTAGGCGGAATGGTCTTTATTTGATCCCTCTCTTTACCGAGAACATCAAGTACTTTGCATTCGAGACTTGGGTAACAAGTTTTAATCATCGTTAGCTTTTAGGCTTTTATCACCGTTTTCAAGGTGAGAGTAGACCATCATTTTTAACTGATATAAGTACATTTCTTATGGAAATTAAGATATAAAGGTAATTAAGGTTGCTTTAATTTTGCTTTAAGGCCGCGCAAACCTGATCTAAGGCCCTAAGATGATAATGTCCAAATTCAACCGAAATCACGTTGGAACATAGTTCAAGGCTGAAAGAGTTCAATTTGGAAGTTCGAACTAAGAACGGTTCAAAATGAATTCGAAATGCGAATGGATAGAGTTTAGGAAATTTACATTAGAATCGAATCAAATCTAAAATCCTATTTAACTTCCAATCATCAAGATAACGTGCAGAATTCCTGAAAAGAAAAAGAAAAATCCAACTATCAAATATGGACACCAATCATAAAATGTTCCTATTTTAATTTGAAAACATAAACATTTTTCTACGAAAAATTCTTTTTGACACTCATACAGCACCCTTATTAAGGCAAAAACAATTTTTTTTTAAATAATAATAATTTGATCAGGTAGGGACAGCAACGAAACCACGATGTTCGCCCCCTGATCCCTGAGAATCAAGTGCAAAACTTGATATCATATTATACCATAACTTAGTATCAGGGAGAGAGCATTGTGGTTTTGCTGATGTTCCTACTGACTCAAATTATTATTTTATTTATTTACTTAATTTGCCTTGGTAAGGGTGCTGTGTTAGTGCCGACACGTTGATGATTATCTTTTTGTAATTTGATAATAATAAAAATAAAAGACGAAAGAAATGAAAAAGAGAAGGAAGGGGATTTGATTGGTTGCCTTCTCCGTTTTCTTTCCTCTTTTTTTTTGTCCGAAAAGAGTTTTTTAAATTTCTTTTTTGGGAAAATTTTCATCTTTTTTTAAATTACAATAGGAACATTTTATGGTGGTTGTCGATATTTGGTGGTTGGATTCTTGTTTTTATTTTCCAGAATTCGACACATTAAATAGATTATACACCAAACTCTCGCTTTCAGTCACCTCATTCTCAACCTTCCTAGAATTGCCGGCTCAAGCAGTTTCTCAGGGGAGCAGGGCGAGAGCAGTTGCGA
>NC_046665.1:89203856-89208482 GCF_010883055.1 Belonocnema kinseyi
GCCTTCACTGTTTACGTTTTGAGTTCCCCGAAATCATTCCAAGGTCATTTGAAGACAACCCCCGACACTGGATTGCAAGCGAGAGTTTGATGTAATTTATAATGTCTGCATTGAACTAGATTGACGTAGGAACTCTGACGTAGTAAACTTCACGTAGGGAATTAGTGCTCGATCTGAAAAATTCAGTTTAGAAATCCGAACTGAGACCAATTCAAAACTTAAAAATGTTCAAAAAGAGCATCCAAGGAAGATTAAACAATTTAAAATTTTAATCTTATTTATTTTCCAACAATGATCCTTCAAGAAATAACCATTGAACAATGGAAAAATGAAAATATTTCAAACTTATAATTTCTAATAAGTAAGAAAGTGAAAACGTTCATATTAAAGCATTCAGAGTTGAATAGTACGGATTTTTAATTATTAAAAATCAAAGCAAACAACTTTACATTTTAATTGCGAAAATGATGCATTGGAAAATTTATATTTTGTTTGAAATTGAAAGATACAGAGCTGCAAAAATTGAAGAATACTCATTCTAAATATTTTGTCGCGAGAAATGTAAAATTGTTTAATTGCTAATTGAGACACTTGAAATTTACAAAATACGTTATTATTTATAACTTAAAAAATGTAACAATTTCAAATTCTATTGTTTCAAATTCGAAAATTTTAATTCTGATCTAATAAAAAGTGAATAAAAAAACTAATGACAATTTTTATTATTTATGTCAGAACCAAAAAACTTTATAACTAGAGCACTTACCAGCAAACAATATAAAAAACTATAAGTTTAAATATTTTAGTTCAAGTGAAGCATTTTAATAACTAAATTGCAAAAATAACAAAAATATGTAGTTGAAACTTTTGAAGCTGTACAATTTAAAAAAAAACAGGTTGGATTTGAAAAACAGGAAGTCTCCTAAGAATAATTTCCGCTCATTTACTATCAATTTTAGAGGCCCGACTACTCCCTTATCGAAACCTAAAAATGTCCTTAAAATTGAAATAGACAATTTTGCGCAAAAAACTATTTTCATTTTCTTAAATAATTTTTTTTCTCCAATTAACTCATAGTGAGAAACCTTTTTTATGTTTAATCAGACAATTAGTCTTTTATAGGAAATTTTGCAATGGTTTAAACAATTAGTTATTATTTTCTTGATCATTTTTCTTAAAGAGCGGTGGAAAACGTCTATTTTTTGTTATTTAGTTAACTTTGTTGCTTATTATTAAATATCGACGATCCTCAGATATTACTACTCCACTATATTACAAATTTTTTTTTAAATAATTTTTTGTTTTTTAAACCTTCAACAATGCTTTTTTTTAATCAATGTTAAAAATGTATCCTTTTTCTATTATTGATGCCATCATCTATCATTTTTAAAAGAGCAAACATGTTTGTTTCAGCTATTATCGAATTGTTTAAATAATTGATTGAATATTCTTTGTACAATTTTATGCAAATGAGATTAAAAAAGTCGCTTTTTTCCTAAATTTGTTTCAGAGTATCGCCTATCACTAAGTATTTAAACATTATATAAATTCTTTAAATATCTGGATGAAATGAATTTAAAAAAGAACTGGCGTTTTCTACCTCTTTTTTAAAGAAAAAGTTAAAAGTAAATAATATTCAATTGTTTAAAAGATTAGTAAATGCTTGAAACTAATATCTGTCTTTCCATTAATGACTAATTTTCCAATTAAATGTAAAATAAACCTTTCAAGGACTTAGTAGAAATATCAAATAATTTGAATAATTTGAATTTTTTTAACAATTGAAAATTAGTTGAAAGAATTGAAAATTAGTTAAAACATGCCTAAAAACATTTCACTTCTCGATTAAAAATAGTCTATGGCAAAAAGGGGGAACACAGAGTACACTCGTGCATCAATTTTACGCGAAATTATGAATTCCGGTTATTTGAGGAATTTGTGGGGCACCTTAAGGGAGAGGGGGCGTGAGAAACTCAGTCACTTAGCGGAAAATATTCGCTGGAGGCTATTCAAAAAATTCTAATAATCTCCCACAGGCTAAGACTGAACCTAAAAAATTGTATCTAATTTTATCGAAAACCAAAGGTTTTCCGGGTAAATCTTATGGGATTTTCTGGGCCTTTGCAGCTCGTTTTAATATTGATCGATTGCTCAAATTTGAACAGAATTTTTTCCGGGAACCTCAAAAAATGTGATGAGATTTTTGTTTTAAAATACGTTTAGAATAGTTATTATGGAAAAAAAGTTTTGGCTATAAGAGACGGAAAAGTCTTTGGCAGAAATTAAGTACTTACAACATATTTTGAAATACAGGAAGCATGGAAACATTAGATTCTAGTAGGTAAAGAATTCCTTTGAACTTTTGGTATCATAAATTGTTTTTATAAACGTTCTAAATTTACTAAAATTCATACAATTTTTCAAAATTACATACGGGGCATGATGTCCAAAATTTGTTGTGAAGATTGTAACAGTGCTTGGTGGTAACAGGTCAGTAATTTAATCGATAATGTAGAAAAACTCAGAAAGTTAGTTATATTGTGAATCTCGTCGTTTTAATATTCTTCTATAGATAATAATAAAAATAGAAACGTGATTAGTTATATTTGATAATAATACGGGAAGTACCAAATTCAAGTATTATTACTTTAAAAGAGATTATCATTTGAAATTTGTGATTAGAACCTACAAATATAAAAAATTGTCGTCATAAAAGTTATAAATGTATTTCCATTCCTATTTACAATTTTCAATTAAAATATACTTAAAAGGATTTTCTTTACTTAACTGCACAATATCATTGTTTAGTCTTTTGAAAGAGACCAAAATGTAAAATTTGAGGTTATAACCTAGAAATATTAAAATTTATTCTTAGGAAGCTGTTTTCATTCCTAATTATAATTTCTCACTTCAAACATACTAGAAGCAATTCGCGTTATTTATTAGGGGTATGCAAATTACATGGATTGAACAATAACTCAATAAATTTGATTTCGAATATTATAAGCAAGTATTAATTTAATGTTGAACATGTTTCGAGTAATCTTTCTTCATTGCATTATACTCTCAAGAATTATTATACTGTATACTTTTTATTCTACAATGCTAATATTATTAAAAGAAACCAGCAATAATATGAGAGACACCATACCCCATGGGATGGGGTACGTTGACCGAAATGCAAGAACAAAGAATTAATGAAATATAAAATAATGACGCAGTTCAGAAAAGGTTTTGAGTAATGGCATATGTAACCCGACATTATGAGCTTCTCACCAAAAAAATGCAGACATCAAAATCACATTTCAATTACATATAATTTACAGAACATTTCATTCAAAGCCCGGCATCATACCCACTCTTCCCTACTGGTTCTCGTAAATTGGGGAATAAGATTTTAATCCTATGCTTTAAAGACCAAGATTTTCAACGTATTTTTAGTGTGATAAGGAAAAATGGTTCAGGATAAACAAAAATAAGAACAGGAGAAAAAATGAAGGAATACGAAGGTGTTAAATAGGGGAAATGAAACGTTTGCAAACGAGTCACGATTTTCTGATTAGAGGGTCTAAATACCACTGACGTTTTTTGCCGTTGCAATATTATCATATTTAGTATGCGCACTTAGGAAGCGGACTTAAATAAGCCCGGGTAGCTAGTAGTCCTGGAAACTCGGAAGCACGAGTCTAATAAGTTTCACTGGTCGAGCCACTATACAGACTTGCGTCATATTTCTATGCGAGACTTAAATTACGGACACACAATACGATTTTCTTTCTCTGAAAAGTCCCCTCGAATTCTTATCTGGCCAACTTCAAGAATAATTAGTATAAATTCACCGCAAAAGGTCGAAAAATCTAGATCTCCGAGAAACTTTTCTGAACTATGTTGTCTTATTCGTTACGAGATTGCAGATAGTAATTTGGAGGAATAATAAAAAAATACTAAAAAAGAAAAAATTCTAATTCAGGGTTATTTTCCGACTTTCTGGTCCAGTGACCATCCTGGTTCAATACTTGGTTTCAAGTAGAGTATCTATTCGATTCACCTTCGGCATTGAAGTCTCTCTGATTCCGATTGCGCAAAACCGAAAGGTTCTGCAGAATTGAACTCTCGCTATTTTCCAATATATCGTACTTTTAATCATTGATAAAAATGTTTTTGACTTCATCATTGATGAAAAAAATGTAATTCTAATTTCGTAAATCCAATGAAATAAATGTAAATATGAATTAAACTAAAAAAAAAAGTTGAAAAAATGTTGGTCGGTGGTGAACCTTGGAACCATTCCAAACGATAACTTACCCCTTGATGAAGCTTGGAATTACCAATCTAATAGAGAAACTCTTGAAAATAAATTTCCAGGATGATCAAAATCTGCTTACTGAGGGTGCTCGCGAAATTTCATTTTCAAAATTCTATGAATTCTTCCTTCCCAATTTTCCATTCTCCCCAAAAAATTAAAATTCAAAGACCAGAATTTGAATCTTGTAAAATTTTTAACATATAATTATTCAATATAATCAGAGGCTTTCAGAGACTATTTTAGGAGACAATTCGGAGATGAAGCTATAGGACACCACAACTGCGATGTTGAACACGATGCGTTGGAAAACTCAATTGAAA
>NC_046665.1:89208582-89221215 GCF_010883055.1 Belonocnema kinseyi
ATCTCTATCCCATCCACACACTACTCCTTTCCCCTGCCGAGTGAGTCACGCCTACCCCGAAAGGGAAATGGCTTAATGGTGTAATAATAATAATAATTATAAACTAATTTCAAATTGAAAATAAAATTTTTTAAATTTATTTATTTTTGTGACGGATTTTTAACAAAACAGTTTATTTTCAACAAATTAAGGTAAATTTCTTCAAAAAGTTGAATTTTCAACCAATTGGTCGAATTTTTTAACAAAATAGATTAAACTTTAACCACAAGCAGTCAAATATGTCAACCAAAGAATGACATTTTCTAGTATAGAACTTAATTTTGAACAAAAAAAAAATATGAATTTTCAATCCAAAAGGACGAATTTTCTGTCCAGATGGAGGAATGCTCAAGAAGTGACAGTTATTTTTTTGAACAAAAAAGATGAAGTTCTAACCAAACGCTTGAATGTTCATCAAAGTAATTATATTTTCAACAAAATTGTTCAATTTTCAACCAAATACAATTTAAACAAAAATCAACTAAAATTATGAATCATCAGTAAGAAAATTATTCTAACAGAGTAGTTCAACTTTCCACCAAGAAGTTGAATTTTCTAGCCCAAAATAATAATTTTCAATAAATAAAGATTTTTCAGTCAAGCCACAAACATTTCATCGAGATTGCTGAACTTTTAAGCCAAAAGACAAGTTTCCAAGAATTTCCGATTAACATTTAAATTTTGAATAAAAACAGCTGAATTTCTAACGAAACACTTGAAAGTTCAACAAAGTAAATAAAATTGCAATAAAATAGTTACATTTTCAATTTAATACTGCAAGTAAAAACAAAAAAGATTCAATTTCTAATTTTGAACAAAAAATAAATTCTAAAAAAAAAATACGCAAAACTTGGTATCTCGAAAAATGAAAAAAAATGAATCTACAACAAAATAATTAAATTTTTCAGAATATAGTTGATTTTTTAATTAAATAGTTGAATTTCTAAACTAAAAAGAGATGCATTCTTAACCATAAAGATCAATTATCTACTAAAAAGATGAATTTAAAAAAAATGAATTTTCCAACAAATTGTGGAATTTTCAACTATAAAAAAATTGAAAATTTGAATATTCAAGAAAACAAACTCGAATATAAAAATAAAATTAATTTTAAGAAACTGGTTTAACGTTAACCCAGAAGTTGAATTTTCCAACCAAAAAAGACAAATTTTCAAATAAAAAACATAATTTTTTAACCAAAAACGGAAAAATTACATTTTCAGTTTTAAAAAAAGTACTTTCAGCAAAGAAATTTAATTTCCAACTAAAATGTCGAATCTTCAACAAGAAATTATTTTCTAACAACGTGTTTCAACCTTCAACCAAGTAATTAAATTTTTTACAAAAAATATGAAGCCTCAGCAAATAATACAGTGGAAGAATATTTCAACCGAAAGAGATTAATTTTTAAACCAAAAAGATGAATTTTCCAAAAATAGTTGAATTTTTAACCAAAACACATTTCAGTCCAATTTCAAATAGCAAAATGTGAATTTTAACAAAAAAGTTCATTTTCTACCAAAACCGTGGAATTTTCAATTAAAAAGGGAAAATTGTTAACATACAAAAAAAAAACATGAATTTTCAACAGAATTTTTAAATTTGCAATCAAATAATAAAATTGTCCACGGAAAATACAATCAAAATAGCCGCAAACTTGATTTTCAAAATTCCCTAACTTTTCCCGGTAGAATTTTTCATTTTTCTGGCCATTAATATTCAAAGAATAGAGTTTTAATCTTGTGACAATTTTAATATATAATAATTTATAAATAAATATGAAACAAATCTTTTGCAAAATCCCTGACTTTCCCTGCCGAATAAAATTACCTGACTTTTCCTTAATTTACAAGTTTTTCCTGCCCCACTGCTACACTGTAACTCTCATTTTTCTGTATCTGAAAACGATACAATCAATGTTTAAAAAGTCAATTGAAAACTGACGAAGATGATTTTCTCCAGTTTTCCTCTCCCCTGTCCAAATGTCAAGGCAGATGCGAAATAAAATTGAAACAAAAATTTAAAGTAGGAATTTCGAATTAGGAAAACAAATAAGGGATTTGAGAATTTTTAACAATGAGACGAGTTTTGATTTGAAGAAATGAAAGTGTGTAAATGAGAGGGAAAGAGATGCGCGAGAAACTTTAATTTAGCGAGACGCAGGGACTTTCCGTCTCAGTTCAAAGCTAACTGCTAATTTAAGGGTTAATTCCTTGGAAGACAAGTTGGCAGAGTTACGACGAAAATATTCATGGCATTATGCATACGCTTAGGCGAGCGCCACGCTGGTGGTCGTACTAATAAAAATTAAAAAGTCTAATTGCGAAAGGTCGCAAGCTCTCAGTAGTGCTTTTTAAGGGGGCGTCTCTATCAATTTTTGGGTCGCAGTCAGCCGAAATACGGTCTCTCGTCTTTTTCATTATGACTTGTTAAAAAATATTTGAATATCATAGCAACCATTTAGTAATGAAACGGATTAAAAATTAGTGCACTTCTTTAAGGTTGGAGCTGAGAATTGGAAGACGTTTCAGAAAGTTCGAAAAGTAATTTTAGTCCTTATTAAATATCCCTCGGGCCTGCCAGCCATATTCTAAATATTAAAGAAGTTAATAGACTAACCCACATTTTTATTGAGAAATGCTTTTCTGAATTACAGGTTCTGTTCATTGCAAACTTTAAAAAATTTAAGTTTGCAAACATTTAATTCTGAAAAATTAATTTAGAATTAATCATTCTTGTGAATGTCGAGAGAAATATATATTATTCAATTTGTAATTTTAACTTTTCAAAATTATTTTCTTTACCTTCAGGTTTTTTTCGCTTAAAGAAACAATTCGTTAAAGAAACAATTTTTTAAAATTGAAAACAAATATTTTTCTGAGTGCTACTGTAATTCTGCGTCTTTTTGATGTTTTTTATTTTCAAAACTGATCCATTTTGAGGGTATTTAGAATTTAAAATCAGCCAACTTGTTTAATTTTGAATGTTTGTTGTGTTAATATAATTTAGAAAAATGTAATTTTTAATATTTTCCTTAATAGTTTAATTTTAAAGATTTAAAATTGAAAACTCTTCAGTTGTAAGTGCATATAAAGAATAAAATAAAAAATAAAACAATTGAATTTTTGAAATTTTTACGTTAAAGCTATATCATTTTGTAAGTTTTTTTCGAAAGGTTCAATTTTGAAGATTTACAATTGAAAATTCACTAATTTGGATTGCTTATATTTTAAAACGGAATTTTGAATGTTTGTTTGAAATATATATTTTTTTTAATTTTAAAGATTTACAATGAAACAGAAAATTTAATTATAAAACTTAAGAATTGAACCATATTAAATATTTAATTTTTTTTATAACTTCATATCAAATTTTTTTTAATTTTCAATATTTGAATTACAACTGATTCAATTTTAAAAACTTTGAACCAAAAAATGTTGAAGTATTACAAATTTAATTTGAAATGATTCACTTTTGAATATTCAAACTTTTAATACGAATAATCTGAGCCCTTGAATTTAAAATGACACATTTTTTTAGTATAAAACTTTTTTCTTCAATTTTTAATATTTCGATTAAAATTGATTAAATTTTTAAACTTCAAGCCAAAAATTTTTAAAGCATTACAAGTTTAATTTAAAATGATTCACGTTTGAATATTCAAACTTTTAATCCTAATAGTCTGAGCTTTTGAATTTGAAATGACAAAGTTTCTGCGTTTAAGTTTTTTTCCCTTCAATTTTCAATATTTCGGTTGCAATTGATTCAATTTAAAAGACTTCAAGACATAAATGGTAAAATTATAAACAATATTAATTCAAAATAAAACGCTTTCGAATATATATATTTAAACTTCAAAACATAATATTCTCAGATTTTCTATTTGAAATGAAGAATCTTCCGCATATAAAAAAAACTCTTCAATCCAAAAATTGCTAGATTATTAAGCATTGCAATTTAAAAAGATCTACTTTTAAATATTCAAATTTCAAATCATAAAATTCTAAGGCTTGTAATTTGACATACAAAATTTTCTCCATAAATAACTATTCAATTTTTAATACTTTAATAATGGAAATTTTGAATGATCGATTTTTGAAGATTTAAATTCGATGTCATAATATTATGAGTTTTTAATTTGAAATAAAAAATTTTCTCCATATAAAAAGCTCTTCAATTTTCAATATTTTAAATGACATCAATTTTCAAAACTTCAAGCCAAAAATTGCTAGATTATTACGAATTGAAATTTGAAATGATCCACTTTTGAATATTAAAATATTAAATCATAATATTCAGAGGTTTTCAATTTTAAGTAAAAATTCACACCATATAAAAAAAAATTTTTAATGTGTAACATTTTGATTGAAATGAATTTAATTTAAGAAGCTTCAGACCAGAATTTTCTAAGGTATTAACAATTTAAAATCACCAAATTTGAGCTTTTAAAGTTGAAATGAAAAACTGTAAAATTATCTTCATTTGCAACAAAAGTGGGAAAAGTGACTATCTGGCAGGCTTAATCCTCTCAAATTGACATTAGAATATTTAACTTTCAGTTAAAGAAAACTTTAAAATCACGAAATTACAAAAACATAATTAAACTTTGAGTATAATTAAAATAAAATCGAGCCTCGAGGGAATTGGTTTAAACGTTTGATAGAGTGATTACATTTTTCCATTTCCTTCCCATCAGGAAAAGATCGGAGATGGAATGGGAAGAGAAACGTAATTTGTGCCGTAATTCGATTTTCTTTTCGAAGCAAGACGGCAATATCGCGCCCTGAATTTCCACTCGTCGAACCTTTCGGTTAGGTGATATTGAATCCACTTTTGGTGTCCCATTACGGAGTCACGGTGTTTCGACTGCAGTGTTATGCAAAAAGAAAAAAAAGCACAAATCACTGCCAAGGGTACGCTGGGGTATCATCGTGATAAAATATTGCTGTTCACCCCTATCTTATTTTTCTGGCACGAGACGATTTTCAACTGCGAGATACGTGTTTCCCTTTCCTGTAGACGCAAGAATCCGAATCTTGGTTGATTTACTGAGAATATTGTTTTATGCGGAGCATGGAAATTAATAATTAAATTTTTATCAGTTGACTCGCATTTAACAGTAAAACAGACCACACAGCCCCAAATGCTCTAAAAAAGGGACTAGAGATAGAATGATCTCTCTTACTTTGAATTAGTCAAAATTTTACTAATTAAATCAGTTTATTGAATTTTGACTGTTCAATCAATTATTTCATAATATTTGCTAATGTAATTAGTAACAAATGTACTAATTAATCCTTTCATTGAATTTTAACTGAAAAATGAGTTATTTCATAATATTAACTAATTTAAAAAGTAAAAAACTCCAATGGGACATAACTTATTTGAATCACGCCATCGTGGACAATAAGACAAATTTATTATTCAGTGGAAGTTAAAGTGACAGTAGAAAAAAATATTTCTATCGAGATAAAATTTTTGTTTATTTTGAAACCTAATAAAATACAAACTTCTACAAACGACGAGTTATTGGAATTTTTTACGAGAATTTTGAACAAAAAAAATGAATTAAATAGTTATTAATATATTGAGATAGAAGTGTTCGTATTGAGTTAATCGCAAATGGAAGGCATTTATAGGTAAGTTTGTAAAATTTGTATTAAATTTTTACGTGACCAAAACGTATTAGGAAAAAAAAACGCAAAAAACTATAAATCTACATATTGAAACTTAAAAATTTCCTGTATTTCCAATTTCGAGTCCGTAGCCTTCACGATTTTTTTCCTACTGCATTTTTTCCCCGGGAAAGTTTACATGTAACCGACAAAATTATCTTATTTACACAGGTATTACGATTTTCTCAGAATACAGGGATAAATTAAATAGGAATTATCTTTCAGAAAATAATTAATTAAAATCTGCAAAAAATGGAAAAGATTTCAAATTCCCGAATATTTTATTTTTGACCAACCTTAATATATAAGAATAATTATTAAAAAATTATACCCAGCTTTGAAGCTTGTATAAAGGTTTTAGATTGGAACTGAAGATTTCATCTGAATGGGTGATCACTGAATTTAAATAACCGATAAAGGAAATGCAATTTTGACGTTTGATTTCTTGTTTATTTTGTTGTTATTGTGAATTATTTTATAAATTTCTTAGAGCTTGAAGTGAGTTCGATAAATAAAACGATGGTAAATAAATTCATTTAAAGTATTATTTACATTAAACAATACCCTACTGTTTTCGAATCCTGTTTTTAATTTAAATTCTTATACAAGCAGACCAGAATATTTGCGAAACATAATCTTTTTAAAATAACTTATTTCATCAATTGAAATCTTACTGTTCAATCAGTAGTTCCGTGGCCAGGCTCCATTCTTTCGGATAACTGAATGAATTAGTAATTCTTATTTAGCCGATTGAATCAGTCAATTTCTACTAATTATCAGTAGCTCAGTTCTAGCAATTAGTAGAATTTACCTGATAATCAATATATAGAAGATGTTCTCCAAAAAAAAAATTTTTAACACCAGGGAAGTGATTTACTAAGTTTTTTTAAAAAAAGATTAAAAAACATTTTTTCGATTCTTACGACTCTTCCAGACTTGAGAAGACGTAAGAATCGAACAAAATTTTTTATTTTTTTTTTCGTTTTGAATTCTTAACTGATAATCAGTTATATTTTACTAATTAAAATTTAGAGAGATTATTCAAGAAAATAGAGGAATAAATTCATTTAAATAAAATTATTGTATAACTTCTAGAGTGGCAGAAAAAAAGTTTACAATTTCTTTGGCGGCACCCAATTTAATTTTTATTTCCCAAACAAATCTGTATTTAAAAAAAAAAATATATTAACAGGTACTGCCCATTCCCTAAAGTTGCCCATAAGAATAACATGGTGGAATATGTGTAATAAAGTATAAGCAATACTTTCAGGTCTAATGAAAACTTTTCAAGGAATACAAATCCACCATTAATTATTTATTTTCAACCCCCCTGAGCCCCTTCAATAGTCTCCCAAAAAATACCCTATGCGATTGTAATGATGATTTTCGGAATATTGTCCTCAATTATTATGTCAAATTGGGGGGAAAAAAATTTAAGCACAGAACTATGACTCTCATGCGTTTCTGGAGTCGCTGAAACTGTCCCTCGGATTTATATTCAGCGACCCTAAAAATGTATAAGATTCGACGTTTTCTCGGCTTAAACGGTTTTTCCTTAATTTGACCTTGATCCTGACCTAATGAGATCAATCAGACGCCGAATTCCTACTCAGATATGCCAAAAACATTTATGTATGGTGGTCTCGCCTGATGCACAGAGCCATTTTTTTTGGGGCTGTGTAATTTGTTTTCGCTTAAATCCACCTTTTTAACCAAAATGGCTGGAAATTCGTGGTTTTCTTAACAAGTATCAACGTTCTAGCTTTAATATCACTTTTTCCGAGATAATTATTACTGTTTAAACCATTTCCATTAGTTTAATCAATTTATTATTTGAATACCGCGAATTAATAGTATTTTCTGAATTCTTTGGCCTTATCTATAAATGTGAAGAGAGAAATATTTCCCTTTAGCTGTATATTCATTGTTTGAACCATTTTTTCAGTAAGTTCTATTACCTTTTCCCAATTCTTGGATTTTTTAATCTACTGCTAATTGTTAAAACAATATTTATTTTCTTAAAATAATTATTATTTTATAATATCACCAATTAATAAATTAGAAAGCTCTACAATATTAATATAATACCATTAATTTGCGATATTATAAGACAATCATTCTTTGAACAAATAAAAAAAATTCTACAATTAGCGGTATTTAAAAAAATCGAAGAATTAGGAGAAAGTAATGGAACTTATTGAAAAATAAAAAATAATCTTTCTCTACCTTTTTCCTGATAAAAGTTTCGTTAAAATAATTATAAATTTTTAAACCATGAATGTACAACTCAAATTAAGTAATGCACTCTTCACATTTATAAATTAGGCCAAGACATTCATAAAATATCATTAATTCACGAAATTACAAGATAATAAATAGTTCAAAGAAATAAAATGGTTTAAAAATATGAGGTATCTAGCAAAAAGTAATACTAAGGCTAAAATGTTGATACTTTATAAAAAAAACTAGAAAAAACTTACGGGTTTTTAAATTATTCCGTCAAAAAGTTGAATTTAAGCAAAAATAAATTATTTAAACAATAAACAAATAATTTTAATAAAAGAATACACTCTCTAAGATCATTAGGTCGACCATAGTATTTTTAATATACCCTTAATGGGCGATATTCTATGGAAATAAAATTATTTAAATAAACAAAAATTGTTTAAACAATTACAAAAACAAAATAACAATGCATGACATTTTGTAATTTATTTTTTGATGATGGTCTATGAAAAAAAAGAAAAAAAGTCATAATTAACGGCAATTTTCTGAAAAATCCTTATTGCACTTAATATTAGTATTTGTTAATAATAAACCAGAAATAGGCATTTTCTTTTTTTAGGAGCCTAAAAAAAGGGGGTGGGATGGCGTCAAAGAAATTCCAAAATGTTTTGGCTACACTAATAACTATAGGTACTATATATTAAAGTCAATATGAAACGCTTACAATTTCAAGCCGATATCATATTTCAACCATATTTCCCAACCAAACACAATTAAACCTCAATAAAAAATCCATTTGCAACAAAATAATTAAATTTTCCAGCGAAATTCAAATTTTATGAAATATAACTGAATTTTCAATCCAAAAGCAAAAATGTCCTATAAAAAAAGACGAGTGTTTCGCAAAACACTTAAATTTTCAACCAAAAAGATAAAGGTTTAACATAATAATTAAAATTTCAATAAAATTTCGAATTGTCCAATGCTCAGTTCAAAAAATAATACTGAAAATATTACATTTTCAAGTAATTAAATTTTTTAAAAGACAGAATTCTCAACGAACAAGGTCACAGTTGATATTTTACCCAAAAAACGTATTATGATTAAAAAACAGTTGAATTCAATAAAAATGATTACTTCTCAAATAGAATTGAATTTTCTACCAAGATAGAGTTTGCAATCTAGAGAGAAGAAAAATGTTAACCAAATTGTTGTATTTTCAAGCCCAAAAACGATTGTTTTAATTACCTGCAAAGCCGTTGAACTTACATCCCGAAAATAAAAATTTTCAACCAAGAAGTTCATTTTTAACAAAATAATTTGAATTCCTACCAATAATAATAAAAATTGCAAAATATGGAAGAAACTAGTTAAGTTTTCAAACAAGCAGATAAATCTTCGAATAATAAAATGAAATTTTAACAAAATAGTTCAACTTTCAAACAAGTAGTTGATTTTTCAACCTTAAAGGACATATCATCAAATAAAGTAAACGATATTTTTGGCTGAGTAAAAACCTGAGTGATGTTGAAACAATACAAAATAGGAAAAAAATATTTACAAAGCCTCAGTGATAATTTAACTATTCAAAAATATATATTTAAAGAAAAAAACATAGGCATTCGAAGAAAACGGAAAATCCGTAGTCACCGTGAACCAAGTGTACTTGGAGGGTTAAAACAATTCAAGAAAATATTACAATTTGAAAACAAAGAGATAAATTTTCAACTGATAAAATGAATTTTTAACAAAGTAGTTCAACCTTCAAGCAATTAGTGGACCTTTTAATTAAAAACGATTAATTTTCAACCAAAAAGTAGGATTTTTAACAAAAAGATTGATATTAAAAGAAGTTTTCTATGATGTTAAGAATTCAATTGATACATATTATCAGTGGTGCCCTTAATGAAGAAAAATATTCTTTGTTATGAAAAAGTTCTAAAATGCTAAAAAATAATTATCTTAACAATAGTTTTTGTATAAAATTTGTTTTTTAGTGTCGCTTCTTAACAAATTTTTAAAATGGTTAAATTTGAATAAATCTTGGCTAATTTTTTCAGGGAAAAATCCATACAATTCTGCTGTTTTCAATTTCCAATTTCCAAAATAAGTAAACAATTCTTAACTCTTGAGTTGGCATTGACGCAAAATGCGTCAAAATTTTCCGTGCCCCGTATGGCATTGACGCAAAATGCGCCAATCTTCTTTTTGCCTATTCAACTTACTCAGACTTTGCATTAAAGCCTTACCCGGGGGTTTTTGGGGTCGCTGAATCCGAATCTGAAGTCAGAATTCGAAAATTCAAAATGTCGGATCCAATATGGTGGGCGAAAATACAAAAAACGGCTCGATTTGGATCAATCTCGGTACTTACGGGTTTTTGGGGTCGCTGAATCAGAATTTGAAGTCAAAATTAGAAAATTTTGAATGGCGAATATTTTCGTCCGCTATTTTAATTTTTTAAATTTTGAGTTCACTTTCGGGTTCAGTGACCCCAAAACCCGTAAGTACAAAGATTTATCCAAATCGAGCCGTTTTTTGTATTTTTGTCCGCCATATTGGAACAGCAATTTTGGATTTCTAAATTTTGAATTCATATTCGTATTCAGCGAGCCCAAACCACCAGGATATAAATTTTCAGGATAACTAATTTTCCTGCCATTTTGAGCACTTTTTGTCGAATTCTCTCTGCCAACAAAGGGGTTTAAGCAAACTTATTTATTTAAAAACACTTTCTATCTAAAAAAATTGTTTTAACGATTTCATCTATAGGGAATTTCACTTTCACACATGGAAAAAGTATTGCCGTAGAGAATATTTTCACCGAAAAAATAAGCCATCGTTTATTGAAATTCAAACATGTTTTTCTAACTGGTCAGAAGTAATATTATTACAAATTCAGATGCAAAAAAAAATGGTTAAAATCAGACTTATTTATGAACTAACTTTTTTTCTTTCAAACGACGTTTTTTATTTGAAATTACATTATTATCAATATTACTTTAATTTTCAAAAAAATAGAAAAACTTTTTTTTTTGTTTTTCAGAAATAAGATTTTTCGCACCACAACTAGCTTCAGCGAACAAGGCGAAAAAGGAAAATTTCTTGAAAACAGGAGAAAAAAGAAATTGTTTGAAAAAGAGTTAAAGAAAAGAAAGGGCGTGAAGTCTGGTAAAAGAAGGAATAAGGTTTAATGGGTTTGCTCATGAATGACTCATTTCTAATTTTTTAAATAATAATTCGCTTACTTAGTTTATTTGAGAATTTTAATTTTCAGCTTCTGAAAGTTTTGTGATTTAATTTTTCTCGGGTTTTCTGGACGTGAATAATGCACGAGTGAGTTGATGATAATAGTTAACAACAGCTTGAAGTTAAAATACATAAAATATCGTGAGGACAGTGAGTGGCTTGAGAGGACCGTTTACTTCTCTCTTTAACGCTTAGTGAAAGCCTCACCGACGTCATTTGCACTTCACGACTTCCTCTAGGCTCTAGGGTATACCCGCGAGGACGATGTCTGAGACACAGGGGGTAAAAGGCGGAGTGAAAAAGAGAGCGAGAGAGAGAGAGAGAGTCTGACACAAGACTGACACTTGGATTTATACTCTTTAAGTAAGTCCGCTGGAGTCACACTTGTTTCTTATTTTGCAGTGTGATCAAAAAAGAAAGGAATCTGCTTTCATCGGAAGAGGGGAAAGAGAAAGAAATATTTAAAGCAGGATCCATGCGCCTACAAGAAAGGGTTTCGTGGCTTATTAGGAGTTTAATTTAGTCGTTGCAATTTCCCCTCTCCTCTCGTAACCCAAAATTATCAGTTTTGTGGGAAATTTATTGCTTTACATCTGAATTACATTTTTTTTCCAAAAATTCTTTGGTCCAATTCAGAATTACAAATAGCTGATTCAAAAAAATTATCAACCAAATCAAAATTATCATTCCTTTCAAAAACTGAAAGAAAGCGCTATAATAATTCTTATTGAAAATTCAAAGTCAAATTCATAATTCTTTTCAAAAATTTCCTGTTGAGAGTAAAAAATTTTAAATTCTAAAATTCGCTGGAATGACACTTGTTTCTTATTTTGTAGGCGGATGATAAAATACTAGGACTCTACGAAACCCTGAAAATGCAAGACACATAAGATATTATTAGTTCACCAGATGAATGATTTTATAATCTCAGTCATCTTCTGATTTTCTTTCGGTCAATTGTTCATTATCCTAGATTATTATACTTATTTTTTATACTTCTGTTAGGAAGTTCCATGCCTTAACTGAAAATTATAATTCTTTTGGATAATACCTTGTTATGCAGAGTGTCCAAAAAGTAACGAAATACCTCAATAATTTTCCAGGTAAAACATTTTTTCAAAAAGGTACATGCTATTTTTCGAGTAACTTTTAACGCGGAATCCAGAGGTGACATTGACTTTGACCTTCAAGGTTATTTCAAGGTCAACTTTGTTTTTTTAAATGAGAGTACATGTTTGGACGTAAAATTTCCCGCTCTTTCGTTTGCCATTGTCAAAAATAGGAGTTCCTAGTTTAAAAACAAAGTTGACTTTGAAATATCCTTGAAGGTCAAGTTCAAGGCCACCACTGTGATTCCTCGTTTAAAGTTACTTCAAGAATGAACTTGACTTTTTCGAAAAAATATTTTACCTGGAAAATTATTGAGGTGATTCGTTAACTTAAG
>NC_046665.1:89221315-89222479 GCF_010883055.1 Belonocnema kinseyi
TTGAAGATTCTCCGATCAAAATCAGAATTGAATGTCACTGTTTCTAAAAATGTTCCGTTCCACCTCAAAATTACTATTTTTCTACAAAATTACATGTTCTAAATCAGAATCAGAATTGTTTTTGGAAATTCCCCGTCCCAAGTCAAAATAGTAATTCTTTTGGAAAATACTCTCTTTCAAATTAGAATCATAATTCTTTTTGAAAATTCCCTGGTATAAGTCAAAATTGTAATTCTTTTGATAAATTCCTTGTTCCAGATCTGCATTTTTTCTTTTTAATTTCTCTGTTCAAATTCAGAATTACATATAAGTAATTGGTTTCGACATTTTTTTAAATTCCTGGCATATATTACAATTATATCATTCTTTTCATCAATTCCCTGTTGAAAGAAAGAACTATAATAATTAGTTTCGAAAACAAAAAGGCAAAATCATAATTCTTTTCAAAAATTTCCCGTTCCAAGTCAAAATTGTAAAATTCTAAACTTCGCTGGAGTCGCACTTGCTTCTTATTTTGCCGGGAGATGAGAAAATACTAGGACTCTACGAAACCCTGAAAACACAGGACACTTAAGATATTATTAGACCACCAGATGAATGACTTTATAATCTTATTTTTTCCTGGAAAAAATTCTCTAGAATTCTACTGTTTCCAATTGTCAAAAAAACAAAATAATCTTAAAATACCATTATTTGTTTAAAAAATCTTTTCTTAATTAAATTTATTCTAAAGATTTCAGCCATAGAAAAATTTACTTTAATAATTGGAAGCATTAGTCATCATCATCATCATCATCATCATCATTCATAAAAAAATAATCTTTTTTATTTAAAATTTCCCCGGTACAATTCAAAATTGTCATTCTTTTTAAAAATTCCTTGTTCCAGATATGATTTAAAATCTTTTTTCTAAATTTTCTGATTCAATTCAGAATTAGATATACGCAATTCGTTCGAAAAATTTCTTGCCTAAGCTCAAAATGATTATTTTTCTCAAGAGTGCACTACACCAACTCAGAGTTATACCTTATTATCTTCCTTTTTTAAATCAAGATATAACTCAAAAACATACCAGGTGTATACATATGAAACCGGTATTTTTTCAAGAAAAAAACACATTTATTTCAAGAGAATGATAACAAATATTTTATTCAAAGTATGCGC
>NC_046665.1:89222579-89225278 GCF_010883055.1 Belonocnema kinseyi
GGGCGCATACTTTGAATAAAATATTTGTTATCATTCTCTTGAAATAAATGTGTTTTTTTCTTGAAAAAATACCGGTTTCATATGTATACACCTGGTATCTTCTGAAATCTTTAATTTATTTTAAATCTTGAAATCCGTCCAGGAAAACCCGACAAATGACAGTGAATTTATTTTTTGACCGGAAAATTTAAAACTTTTTAGAAAAAAATCTGTCCAACTTTGATTTAAACCGATTATTAATAATTAGTTGAATTGTCATCTTTTTCAATTATTATATCATTAAGTTTAGAATGCTTAATTTGGAAAATCTTTTACTTTTAAAATTTTTTATTTTAAAACTTTAATTTTTAAACGTAAATTTAAATTTAAAGATTTGTAAGATTGCAGTTTTAAAGACTTGAACAACTAAAAATTATAAGTGTTTGAAATAGAAGGATTTGGATAAAAAACAGATTTAGTTGACGAACTGGGAATCTAAATTAATTAATGATTTTTTTTAATGAACTGTAGTTTAATATTTGAAAAGTAAATAATAATTGATTTTACAAGGCGATTCGGAATCGGTTTACAGTTTTAGAATTTGCAGATATAAAAGTTGAAAATCAAACTATTCAATTTTAAAATAACTTTAAAATAATATATTCATAATAAAGGTATTTATTAAATTTCAAATATTATTTTATTTTAAAAAATTCAATTTTTAATTCATTCAATTCGAAATTTTTTAATTAAGAAAAAGAGAAAGTACTTAATATTTATAAGTATCCGACTGTTTGTTTAAAATCAGTAATTATAAATTAAATATTCGAAACTTTAAACAAACTAAACTGTGAACCTTACAATTTTAATTGCATTATTTAAAAAAATTTAATTTACAAGTGAAATTGTTTAACTTTCATGTATAATTCAAACAATCTGCCTACATGTACTGACAAAATTCGAGTATTCTTACCAAAATTTCGGTGCAAATAGCAAACTACCTAATTAAAAACAAAACATATATTTCGGCAGATTTCAAACAAAAAATGTATAAGCTTTTTCAGAAATTTGAAAGTCTTCAGAGGAATAAAAATCATTTCCTTGGAAAATTGAAAACCATTTTTTATTTTGAAAAGTTTTTGATATAAAATTTTGAAACATGTCAAGGTTTTTTTTAACTATTTGAAATGGAAATAATTTAACTTTTAATTTAAAAAGTGTTCAGTTTATGTAAAAAAATGTAATCTATCAATTTTTAATGTTTCTGGCTTGAAATTACTTAAAATGATATAATATACTTTTTTTTAATTGCTTGATTGATTAATCCATTTAGAGCATTGAAATTGATCACGTAGATTTATATTTTTGGAACTGAATCTGCGAATTTTATGCGTGTAAATTATTGAGCATTTGAATACAACATTTTTGAATTAAAAAACTTTTAAACTTCAGCTTTGAAAGTTTAGAATTCAAGCGTTTCACCTTGAGTGCTTTAATTTGTAGCTCAATTTTTATTACTTAAAGTGCAAAAAATGTTGGGTTTAGATTTCGATTTTTAAATTTAATTGACCATGAAAAAGTTTGCGAACCGGAAAAAAACCGTGAAATGACCGGGATTTTTTTTCTTTGGCTAAAACGGCCACTCTGAATGCGGATCCCAAAATAATTACAATGATTTAATTGATTCAAAAAATAACTATAACTAACAGTATAATTCTGTCTCTCAGCAGTCAATATTCAGATCTGGAACCAGAATTTTCCAAAACAATGACAATTTCGACCTGGAGGAAGAAATTTTCAAGAAGTATTATAGATTCTGACTAGAAACAGGAAATTCTGCAAACAACTGTAATTTTGCCTTGGGTCGGGGGATTTTTGAAAAGAATTTTAATTCTGATATTGAACAGGAACTTTTCAAGGAAAATAATTTCGAGTTTGAACAGGAAACTTTAAAAAAATTACAATTGAAAAAATTTCAATAATTTAAAAAAATTAAAAAATTATAATTCTGATCTGGAACAAACATCTCTTTAAAAAAATTATTATTCTGATTTGAAAGAAGAAATTTTCGAGTAATTTTATGAATTCTGACTAGGAACAGTGAATTGTACAAAAAATTACAATTATGACTTGGAAAATAAGATTGTCGAAAATTATTATGATTCTGACTTTAAGTTTCCTAAAATAATTATGATTCTGACATTGAATTTTCTAAAGGAATTATGATTCTGGCATTTAATTTTCTAAAAGAATTATTATGATTTTGACTTCGAACAGGTAATTTTTGAAAAGAATGATATTTTAAATTAGGATTCGTATTTCGGACATCGAATTTTCGAAACAAAAATAATTTTGGTTTTGAATAGGAAATTTTCCTATGCAATTCACAATAATAATTTAGATCTCAAACAAGAAATTTTGCAAAACAATGATAATTCTGATCTGGAAGAAAATTTTTCGAGCATTATTATAAATTAAGACTAGGAACAGTGCATTTTCCAAAATAATAAAATTTGTTACTACGAATGGGGAATTTTCGAAAAGTATTGATATCCTGACTGTGAATTTTTGAAAAGAATTATTATAGTTCTTTCTTTCTTCAGAGAATTTTTGAACCAAATTATACCAGGTGTATACATATGAAACCGGTATTGCCATTTAGCGGCCAGTAGGCACACTTGTAGGCACTGTCGGAACTTACCATTTGTGCTAATTGGCGT
>NC_046665.1:89225378-89230645 GCF_010883055.1 Belonocnema kinseyi
AATACGTCAATTAGCACAAATGGTAAGTTCCGACAGTGCCTACAAGTGTGCCTACTGGCCGCTAGATGGCAATACCGGTTTCATATGTATACACCTGGTACTAAGAAGTTCGAAACAGCATCACTTACTTTATCTTCATTACCGACAATAAAGTCTTTTTCATTGATCGTTTCGTGATTGAATAAACTAACATTAGACTAAACAAATATCAAAACACTTTCAATATTGATTTAAGTACAATGGAATGAAAAATCCCGGTTACTGGATTAAATTTTCGGATGTTTTCGGGATGAAAAAAAAACAGATTTTCGTCTTCAAAATTTATTCTTCGACCAGTTACAGACATCACACAGAGAAATAGAAGCCAAAAATAATCATAAAAGTTAAAAATTAATTTTCAAATATGCCTGATTTCTTTTCTGACTTTGCTTGGAATGGAAAAGTTCTCTGCAAAGTAAAGAAACAATTAACCTCTGCAGCAGATGCCTCTAAAATAAAACATCAATTGCTTGACACAGCCGTGAAGAATAAAAACTTCCGGACACAGAAAATATAAAATTCATCCCTGACGGTCTTGTGAGTAACGAAAGAGTAATTATTATTACAGTGGCTTAACGAACTCCTTAATCGCGATCGTTAAAAGTAAAAGCAGCGAGGAGCCAGCAACCGTTACTCGATGCAGTAGGACCGGAAGACACGACGGGTTGTAAAAATAAAGGAAATTTATTTGCGCAATTTGAGTCGGAGTCGTGAGAGAGCGTATGTTCAAAGCCTGCAATCATCCCCACGTCGAGAGGATCCCTCCCTATAGGTGCTCTCCTTGGAGAATGGCAATATAGTTTCCCTAATGGCGCTTAAAAAAATCTTAAAAAGACGATATTAAGAATGTGACTACGGGTGGAGGAAGGAACTCGAGGAGGGACACCCTGGAAGGTGCCACCAAGCAAGGAAGAAAAAGAGAATAAAGAGAGAAAAGAGAAAAAAGAGAAAAAGGTGGGTAAAAGAGAGGAGGAGGGTGGAAACAAGCCGAGGATGAGGGACGTAGGAGTCTGGTTAATCGCCGTAAGACAACCGGAGAAATGAGCGAACAGTGCCGAGGGGTTGGTCACAAGGAAGGTGACTTGGGAGGGTGTGAGGGTTGAATTTAAAGGAGTGTCGAGTAGCAAGCAAAAAAACGCGAAGAAATTAAAGATGAACCTTCTGCGAAATGGGGCGTGAGTTTATAAGGACTCTCTTTCCTTCTCGCTCGATCTTCCTTCCAAATCCCTAACACCAGACTTTGTCTGCTTGAGACGCTGAGTAATAGCCTTCCTGGTCGTCGATTAAACATCCCACGCGCCACGATTGCCTCCTTGATAAACTCTTCCACAATCGTGTGAGAAATATCTCAAATATTCAGCTTGGCAATTCAATGTTCACTAACCTGCAACAGAAATAAAGGAAAAATAATTAGACAGGGTGGCGATTCGGTCAACGATTTCAAATTCCCGATCATTTTCCGATTTTTACCGGTCAATTTTTTCCAGTTTCCCGGTCAACTAAAAGTAAAATATTCATATTTGTCGCAAAAAGCAAAAATTTATATTATAAAGTTCATTCTTAACATCTTTGAACACAATATAATGAATTTTTAAATGAAATTATGAATCTTCAACTGGAATAGTAGAATTTTTAATAAAACAGATGAATTTCCAACTAACACGATAAATATTTAACTTAAATAGTTCAATTTTCAAACCAAATAATTAATTTGCTACCAAAAAATACAGTTTTTCATTAAAATACATTTTAACAAAATAGTTGAATTTTCAATCAGAGGAGACAAACTTTCAATCAAATTGTTGAATTTGGAACTAGAAAAGAAATCCATTTTCAACAGAAAATTTAATAGTAACATTTTTAGTGACAAAAAATCATTTTAATCTTAACTGATGAATTTTTAACCGAAATAATAAATCCTCAACTGGAATAGTTGAATTTTAAACAAAAAATGAGTTTTCAGCTAGAAGAATGAATATTTAATTAAAAAAGTTGAACTTTGAACCACAAAATAATAATTTTTACTAAAAAAATTAATTTTTAACGAACACTTGAATTATTAAGATTTAAGTTAAGAAAATCAAGGTTCAACTAAAAAAAAAGAAACAAATTTCCAATGAAATAGTGAAATTTTCGGCAAAAAATTCCTTTTCATCCAAAGAAAAAACAAGTTTTCATTCAAATAGCTCATTTGTCAACGAAAGAATTGGAATTTTGAATTAAAATGATAAATCTGCAATAAAACAAAAATAATTTTAAAGGTAAGAATTTATTTTTCAACCAATTGAAATTTGTTTCTGACCTAAAAAATGAATTTTCAACTAAAATCATAAATATTTAACAGCAAAAATGTAATTTTAACCAAATAGAAGAATTTTTAAACAAAGATTGATATTCAAAGAAAAAACTAATTTTCTACCAAAACAGTCAACTTTTTAATAAAATACGTAAATCTTTAACGAAATAAATGAATTTTCGATTAAAAAAAATGATTATATTATATTTTTATATCTAACAAGAAGAGAAATTTTCCACAAAAAGATAAGTTTTTCACAAATTGCATAAATTAAAAAAATAGTTCAATTTTTAATTAAGTAATTGAATTTTCATCCAAGAATGATCAAATAACAACTTAAAATAGAATAGTTAAATTCAACAAAGTAGTTACATTTTTAATCAGAGATCAATTTTGAATTAATATTACGAATCTTCAAAAAACAAAAAAAACAAAAAATTAAAAGAGAGTTTAGCTGTTAGCCGCAAGTAGTTGAGTTTTCAAGAAAAAAAGGTAAATTCCTAACGAAAAATGCAACAAAAATTCATATTATGATTCAAAAATATTTTCTCTTAGAAATACCACTTCTACTCTATAAGCTACTTGAAGTAATTTTTTTTGTGAAATTTGGAAGGAACTTTTAAATTATCATGACTTTTGATTACGAACATGGATTCTTTAAGCCCATTTCTTCTAAATCCCAGTTTTAATTCTTGAAAAAATTCCCATTCTATTTGAAAAATTCCCTGTTCCAAGTGAAATTATATTTTTTTGCTGAGACTCCCTGTCCTAACATAAAAAATATAATTATTTCCACTTTTATGCCCTGCAACTGCAGACAGAATAGAAATCAATTTTCTAAATTGATCCAACTTATTAAAATAATGAAAACTGGAATTTTACTACTATCAGAAGGAAATTGCCGGGGTTTTAATTAAATTTCCGGTCATTTCCTGGATTCCAAAATTTCAAGTCCAAAATTATCTCAAAACAGGGGAAAACCACTAATAGTAGTTTGGGAGCATCCATTATATGTGGGCGTCCGAATGAACGATTCTACGGTTATATTATTATTTATTTTACATAAAATTTTATATTATTTATTATTATTTATTACTGCTTAATGATATTTATTTTTTATTCAACTGTCTTATGGTCACTTCTATAGCTTAGATTTTAGAAGGTATTCGCGTTTTTCTAAGTCAGGGCCGTTTTTCAAATTAAATGGTTCGTCTTGGGCTTAAAAAGCCGGGAATTTATCCGGCTTTATGTCCCTATACGTAACTCCATACCGACCATTAGGGCCCTTTTCATGCGGAAGCCCACATATGGTGTATCTCGAGGGGGAAACAACTTTGGTAATCTGCTCGACCGCTCGGTAATCCAAACTGAAAATTCAAGTAATTCTAAGTAATCCACTTGTAAGCCGGAATAGTTAAATTTTAAAGTCAAGTCACCCAGTTCTAATCCAAGGTAATCCACTTACAATCCATTTGTAATCCGCATAATCCGAGCTTATAATCCATAAATAATCCACTTGAAATCCAGATAATTTAGATAGGTAATCCAGATAGTTTTCCACTATTTTGTTATAAAAATTTTGTTTTTTCATTGTTGAAAAATTGTTATTTTTATGTTGAAAATTAATTTTTTAAGATAAAATTTACCTATCCCATTTTTTAATTCTAAATTTATCTTTTTTATTTGGGAAATCGACTATTTGGTTGTATATTTATCAATTTTATTAAGAATTTGTCTTTTTTGGTACGAAATTAATCTTCTTCGTTGAAAATTAAATAATTTAGTTTAAAAGTATGGTTTTTAGTTGAAAACTTAACTATTTTCTTGAAAAATTACCTTTTTTTATTACATTCAACTGTTTTTGATTTATAATTAAAACTTTTTTTGGTTTGAAATATAAAAAATTGCATTTTTCGTTAAGAATTAATCTCTTTTGGTTAAAAATTAATCCACTTTGCAGAAAAATTAGAAGTTTCGTTGAGAAGTAGTATCTTTTGGTTGAAACTTAATCCACTCTGTAGAAAATTCAGGAATTTCGTTAAAAAGTCACTTTTTGGTTGAAGATTTATTTTAGTTGAAAATTGATCTCTTTGGTTGAAAATTAATCTTTTAACTAAAAATTTAACTATTCCTGTTTAAGATTCATGATTTTAGTTTAATCCCTTTTTTCTGGTAGAAAACTATTTTTTTTTACTGAAAAATTAACTTCTCCATTTTTAGCGAAGAACGGTTAAATTTTCAAACAAACCAACATTAATTTTCAACCAAATATTTCTATTTAACCCTTAAACGGCCAAAACGCCACTACCGGTACACTGCTTTTCAACGGCCAATAACTAAGACTATTCGACACTAGAAAAAATTGAGACACATATATTTTTATTGCTTAAGATCTCCTCTTTCCGACGGTGCCAATGAAATTCCTCAAAAAATTTATTTATTATACCAAAATGCAGTTTAAATAAAAAAAACGTGATTTTTCGTGCCTATTTTTTTTTTGTGAACCATTTTCCAAAGCTTTTCGAGTCTGTGTAATTAACCTGGAATCTCACTAACCGGTGGAATAAATGTCTAAACTTTGAGAATCCATGGTTCAAAGATCGATTTTTCGTTTTAGTATTTTCAAAATGGCGTCTTAATGGAAAAATTTTTGTGAAAACATTCATGAATTTTTTTACAATAAACGATGCGCTTTTCGGAAAAATTTGTCAAGAATAAAAAGTTCTTGTAATCAGCCGAGGAATACGCCTTAATTTTTTCGAAGCGTTTTGAGCAAAATTTTGGATTTTGCATATGAACAATTTTTGCAAAATTCAAAATTTTGCTCAAAACGCAATCAAAACTAGGTGATTTCGAAACTCACAGATACGAATCACGAACAAGAGCATTATGTAATAATGAACAATGTCGCCAGAGGACTACTAGATTTTGC
>NC_046665.1:89230745-89263863 GCF_010883055.1 Belonocnema kinseyi
TTTTACTCTTACACGATGCTTAGAACTATGAAAATTTTTTATTGAAAAACTATGCGCTTTTCGGAAAATTTGTCAAGAATAAAAAGTTTTTGTAATCAGCCGTGGAATACGCCTGAATTTTCCCGGAGCGTTTTGAGCAAAATTTTGAATTTTGCAAAAATTGTTCATATGCAAAATCCAAAATTCTGCTCAAAACGCTTCGAAAAAATTAAGGCGTATTCCTCGGCTGATTACAAGAACTTTTTATTATTGACAAATTTTTCCGAAAAGCGCATCGTTTACTGTAAAAAAATTCATGAATGTTTTCACAAAAATTTTGCCATTAAGACGCCATTTTGAAAATACTAAAACGAAAAATCGATCTTTGAACCATGGATTCTCAAAGTTTAGACATTTATTCCACCGGTTAGTGAGATTCCAGGTTAATTACAGACTCGAAAAGCTTTGGAAAATGGTTCACAAAAAAAAATAGGCACGAAAAATCACGTTTTTTTGTTTAAACTGCATTTTGGGATAATAAATAAATTTCTTGAGGAATTTCATTGGCACCGTCAGAAAGAGGAGATCTTAAGCAATAAAAATATATGTGTCTCAATTTTTGCTAGTGTCGAATAGTCTTAGTTATTGGCCGTTGAAAAGCAGTGTACCGGTAGTGGCGTTTTGGCCGTTTAAGGGTTAAAACCAGAGATAAATTTTCAAAAAAGTATAGTTGAATTTTTACCACCTAAGTGAATTTTATACCTATAAAGGTGACTTTTCTACCAAATGTCATTATTCTCAAATAAAAGAGATGAAACTTCAATAACAAAAAATTCATTTTTAACAATCTAGTTCAACTTACAGACAAATAGATGAAAAATATAATAATGGATATTTCAAATAAAAATATTGTTATTTAAAATAAAACACAGTTTTCTACTTAACCAAAAACGAGTAATTTCGTACCAAACAATTATATTTAAAAAGCGAGTTGAATTTTCTATCAAACTATTGAAATTTTAAGTCCAAAGACAAATTTTTTACAACTTAATTGAAATTTCTACTCCAAAATATAATTTTTTCTAGCCAAAATTAATTTTTAATCAAATGGTTTAGTTTGCTACAAATACCGTATCATTTTCGAGGCAAAAAGATCGATTTTCCACAAAAAGTTGAATTTTCTACGCAAAAATATACACTTGTCAACAAAAAATTTAATTTTAACTAAAAACGATGAATTTTCAAAAAAATGGATTAGTCTTTAAAAAAATTAATTTATAACAAAATAGTTCAACTTTAAGTCACGTAGTTTAGATAAGTATTAGTGAATATTTAAACCAAAAAATATTTTTATTTGAAATAAAACACAGTTGAGTTCAACGAAAAAAGACGAATCTTCAACAAAATAGAGTAATTTTGTACCAAATGTTTGAAATTTCATGCAAACAGTTACATTTTCTACAGAAAAAAATTCAATCTTCGCCAAAATAATTAAAATTTTAGTTCGATTTTTTAGGTTAATTTTGAGGTTAATTTTCAATCAATAAAGTTGTATTTTCAAGCCAGAAAATTAAATTTTTTAGAGAACAGTTGAATTTTTAATCCAAAAGAAGGAACTTTCTATCCAAAGAAACTAATGTTAAAAAAGTTAAATGTGTGACAAAAAAGATCACTTTTTGTTAGGATGTGAGTTTTTAACCCAACAGTTAAATTTTCATCATTCGAAAATTATTTTAAATTCAATTGCTTGAATTTTCAACTGGAAAGTTTAATTATCGACAAAAAAGCTCTTTTTCAACCAAAAAGATGACTTTTTTTTACCAAAAGAGATGATTTTTTAACAAAAAGTTAAATTTTTAACCAAAGATTAGAATTCTTAACTCAAAAAAGATGAATTCTTAGTCAAAAGTATAAGAGTAGAATTTTCAACCAAAAAGAATTAAGTTTCAACCAAAAAAAGTTTTATTTTCATAACTAAAAAACGAGAAAAAGGGAAAGTTTCTTGGAAAATGGAAAAAGGGGAAAAGACTAAAATAGAGGAAAGAGTGTGAAGTCTGAATATTTTTTCAAATGATAAATAAACCGAATATTCTATCAATAAGAATAACTAAAAATTGATATGATTTATTTTTTGTTGGTATAAATAAACAAATGAATAGTTTAAAAACTTATATTGCGTATCGTAAACGGAAAAGGTGGAAGTCAAAATTTCTCATCTAGAATAAGTATTTCATTTTGATTGCTGCAATTTAAATTGAGAAATAATCACCTATTTAGTATGGGGTATCTTTTTCCCCATCCCTCTCTTTTAAATTCACTTGGAGAGACACTTGGAGAGTGTTTCTAAGTTCTAAATGCAAAATATCAATCGAGGAGGGTGAACAAGTCTTGAAAAATACACCGTAATTACAGCATCCCCAATCTTTCTTCACCGAACCCTCACTCGAATGTATTCATTGTCACCCTTAACAACTTACTCAAGAGATTTTACTCATGGTCTTTTTTTAGATTGAAACTTATTTTAAGAGTGATAGCAATAATTAATAAATATTCTACGAATAATCTGACAAACATGTATAGTTTTTTTTCAGAAAAGAGGTCTACCGGATAAATTCTGAGTCAAATTTTTTTTTAAATAATCAAAATTTTAAATAGGTTTTGTAGTGTACTCCCATGTCAAAAAAAAATTTTTAATAATAAAATACTCTTTTCCTCAAGTTTTCCAATGTTGATTACTTATTTGCGAGTAAAGGCAAAGATTATATACCTTAGAAGCTTATAAGAACACCCCAGCTAGTACAACGGCACCCATCCGAGTATATCCCAGAAAAGCGATGCTTAACTTTCGTCAACGAACGAGAAACCTTAAACAATTCCACGCATTCAAGCATATGCAAGTCTATCTAATATCCATATATACATACATCAAAAAATTTAAACATCATTAATTTAAAATTGCCTAAGTTTAAAAGGAGATTTGATGTCAAACAATTACTAAAAATTATTTAATTCGGAAGAATTTAAATATGAGATTATTTAATATCAGAAGCTAAACTTCATTCTTAAATCTGTACAAGAGTGTTAAGCGATCTCAAATTTAAAGCATAAATATTCAATTTTTAACAGAATAGATTAATTGATATCCAAATAGTTGATTTAAAAAAAAGAGATCAATTTTCAACAAAGAAGATTAGTTTTGATTAAAAAGGCAAATTTATAATAAAATACTTTAATCTTCAATCAAAAAAGCTTTTTAGTCAAGAAAGAAACAAAATTTCCGGAAAAAATAGAAATTTTCAACAAAAATGTTAAACAGTCTCAATCTCTAATCGAACAAGAAAACACGTGGTCGCTGGATCTGCTCAACGGAATAATTGAAATTTCAAGCCAAAAAGACAACTTTCTACAAAAAGGAAATTTTAAACCAAAATTATAAATTTTTAACAAAAAAGTTAATTTTCGATTTAATAGTGGAATCATCAACAAAATATTTGAATCAACCTAAAAAGATTAATTGCCGAATAAGGTAAATATTAATTATTATCTAAACAGTTAATCTTCAACAGTTAATCTTAAACTAAAAAGTTAAAATTTCAAGTAAAAAAAAAGAAAGAATTTTCTGCAAAACTGTTGAATTTTACGTCCGAAAATATGAATTTTGATCAATAAACTTCATTTTGAACCAAATATTTGAATCCTTCACCTGAAAAAATTAATTTCTGAAAAAAATAGGAATTGGCTACTGCGAAATATATTAAATTTTTAATAGAAAATATACATTTTCAACAAAAGTTAATTTTCACTGAAATAGCTGAATTTTCAAAAAATAGCTTACAAAATTTACAAACGGTTGAATCCTTAATCTAAGAGCGTAAATATTAAGTTCCATCCGAACAGTTGAATTTTCAAATAAAAAGTTTAAATTTCAAGCCCTAAAAAAAACTAATTTTCTACAAAATTTTGAAATTTTTACCCCAGAATATGAATTTTACACAAAAAACTTATTTTTTAACCAAAGAGTTAAATCCTCAACCTAAATAGATTAATTTCTGAAGAAACAAATGATCGGAACTGCCAAAACAATTGTAATTTAAAATATAAAATACAAATTTCAACAAAAACGTTAATGTATAATTAAAGAGTTGAATTTTCTAATAAAAAGTCAAAATTTCAAGCAAAAAAAAAAAAACAAACGAATTTTCTACAAAACAGTTGCAATTTTAAACCTAAAAATATAAAGTTTCAACAAAAAAGTTGATTTTTAATGAAATAGTTGAATTTTCAACAAAAATAGTTTAATCTTTAACGACAATACAATAATTTTTAAACAAAAAGTTGCATTTTTGAGCCTAAAATATAAATTTTTAACAAAAGAGTTAATTATTAATCATATCGTTGAAACTTTAACAAAATAGTTGAATACTTAACATAAGCAGATTAATTTCTGAAAAACGTTCATATTAATTTAAATCCGAACAGTTACGTTTTCTAATTAGAAGTTCAAAATTTCACCTAAAAAAGACCAGTTTTCTACAAAAACGTAGCAATTTTGACCTAAAAATATGTATTTTCAAGAAAAAAGTTAAAATTGAACCCAATGCAGTGAAACTTTGAGACTGAGCCGATTTTGGAACTGACCTCCGTGGGGAATTACCCAGATAGAGGCCCGTTTCATAGAAAACGCTTTTGTTTGCTCACGCCTGAAGGACCACCGCTCACCCTGCGCAGCTCCTTTTACACCTACTTGCGGCACGGCGTCAATTCTCGGAAGAACTCTATCAGGGGGCCCTATTTCTATGGTTCACTGTAGTTAAATTCGGGGGCCGTTCATTTTTCGGAACGGTAAAAATTAAGAAAGGTAAAATTTCAGAATGGGTTATAATACATAATGGTAAAACTTAGGAATACCAAAAATTCGGGAAAAGGAATAAATCAGAAATCCAAAACTCTGAGTAGTATTTATTCGGAAACCAAAGAAGCGGAATGGGTGAAAATTCAGAAGCGTTAAAATTAGGAGGGTGAAAAATTAGGAATATGTACATATACGGAGAGGAAAAATTCGGAAAGTAGAAAAATTCGGAAAGTAGAAAAATTCGGAATTGTTAATAAATATACCTATTAGCAGGTGTATAATTGCTTATTTATGGTAGCAAACAAATGTTTCTCGCAGTGAATTTAAATATCATAGCATTATAAATTTATGTTGTACGTTGAAAATTGTTTTTAAATTATATAATGATAGAAAATAATTATTTTTTCGTGAAAAATTTAAAATGACGGATATCATAAATTTATTATGATATGCTATTTAAATTTACTGTGATAAATATTTGTATGCTACCATAAATAAAAAACTATAGACCTGCTAATAGAAACATTTATTTACTATTCCGAATTTTTCTACTTTTCGAACTTTTCCTCTCCGTATTTTTACTTATTCCTAATTGTTCACCCTCCTAATTTTCACGTTTCCGAATTTTTACCCATTCCGCTTCTTTGGTTTCCGAATAAATACTATTCAGAGTTTTGGATTTCTGATTTATTCCTTTTTCTGAATTTTTGGTATTCCTAAGTTTCATCATTATGTATTATAACCCATTCTGAAATTTTACCTTTCTTAAATTTTATCCGTACCGAAAAATGAACGGGTCCCTTAAATTCTCATCATAAACAAATTAATTTTCGGAAAATGCCAGTATCAATTTTTTAAAATAAAAGTTCTTTTTCAATGAAATAGTTGAATTTTCAACAAAATAGTTTAATTTTTAATCAAAACCAATTCTTTTTCAACAAAAAGTGGCATTTTTAAACAGAAAACATAAATTTTCAACCGAATGGTCGAATCCTCAAATATGAATTTTCAAGAAAAAATTTATTTTTCAACCAAATAGTTACTATTTTAATAAAATATTTAAAACATCAACCAAATCAGATTAACTTTAAACCAAACAGTTGCATTTATATCTAAATAGATGACATTTCTACCAAACGAGATACATTTTTTAACCAAAAATAATACGAATTTTCAACGAGAAGAATTACATTTTTAACCAAGAAAGATGTTTCAGTCGAGAATGTTTTCAATGAAATCAATTTTTCTGGGATTATTGAATATGAAAAAAGAAGTTTGATTTAACTAAGTACCTCCTCATCCCGAAATTCTGGATGAATACTGAAAGATTTTTCGGGACGACTATATACAGTCTTGATTTAAGTAAGTACAAACTCAGTATTAAAAATTTACTTTTAAAAATAAAAAATATCATTACTTAATTTAATATTAAGTTTTTTAAACAAATTTAAGCAAGCTCAGAAAAGTTCGCTGACTTATCACTGACTTTTCTTGACTAACAAAATTCCCTGACAGTTCCAGGTTTTCCTTTATTCTCCAAAGTAGATTTATCCAAGCATCGTAACTCGCATTTAGCAGGAAATATAAAAAAGAAACATCGCAATATAATAAGAATCGAAATGTACATTTGGATCTCGATGCCAGCGAATACGATCGCGTCGGTTGTAACGTCTTACTAGGGGCGTAAAAAGTTATAGTTACATCATTATAAGCCACCCGAGAGCTGGTACAATGGTGAGAACGACTTCGAGTTTACGTCACTCTAAATATAAATGTCAGCACGAAGTCGTACCTTGAAAACTGCCAGCAAAGACTCTGGCTAGAAACTTTAATGGCAAATTTACCGACCTCTTAAATCCTATGATTCCCTATTATTGGTCCATTTAAATATGGCTTCTGTCGTTAGCAAATTTCCAGTCTATCTACTTTTCAATCCCAGGGGAATGAGGGTCTCAAGATTAAAAGTTCTTGGTTGGAAATTATTCCTTGAATATTCCTTAAGACGAGTTAATTTTAACCGATCGGAAAAAATTTGGTTTTCCTTATAGTTACGCAAATGAAGAGTCTGCGGTCTAAACCTGTTAACTGACATTTCGGCAATTGTACACGGCGAGGGAAAATTGTTTTCATTTTAGCAGTTTTTAATATTTCTTAAACTTTGAATGCTTATAATTAGTTAACTATTACGTTCGAAATAAAAGTGTCTGGTAGCCGCCCATTATTAAAAAAAATGCATTAACAAATTGAAAAAACTTGAATTATAGATTCAAAATTCTTTCCACCTCCTGAAATCTATAAAAATATAAATTTTCTGAATTTTCTCTCCTGTATTTTAACAAATTAAAAAAATATAGCGACAGTAGATAAAATTTGAATAAAATATAGCTTCAGTTTAAAGAACTAAGTTTAACGAGAGATTCCAATTTTGGATATTAAAAATTGAAAACTTGAATTTGAATATTCTAACTTCAAAGCGATTAAGCTTCAACAATTTAATATTGAAAACTAAATTCATAAATATTTCAAAGTCCAAGCTTTTGATTATTCTAGAATTTTAAATTGTTATAACATAACACAATTATAATTGATCATTAAAGTTGATTAAACCAATTGTGAACTTTATTAAAAACTAAAAAAAAATTAATTATAAACAATTGCGATATTAAAACTTTTTAAGACTCGAAACCATTAACATTTGAAATGATTTAAATTAAATTTAAATGTCTCATTTTCAAATCGCCAATTATACTTTTGAAAATTTAGACGATTCAATTTTAATTACAAAATTAAAACCTAAGAAAGGGAAAAATTCAGCGTTCAACGTGTGAATTCTGAACTCTACAAATGTAACCATTTACTGTTTCTGAAATTATTAACTTACTGATGCGCCAATTTCAGATAGTTTAATTTTTATCTTTTTTATTTGAAACTTCATTCTTATCTTCAAATCTTCCTTTAGAATTATTATTCATTCTTGAAACATTCCAATTAAATATTTCTCAATTTGACATTAATTATTTGTTTAAATCTTCAACTAAAAATCGGAAAATGTTAAGATATTAAATTGAGAATTAAAATAAAGAATACAAAACAGGATTGCTGTGATATAATTCCATTTTTAGCAATTGTACAATTATGAGCTTTGAAATGCGATATTGCTTTGTATCTACATATGAAATTATTAAATTCAAAACTATCAAGGCTTTTAATATGAAATTCTGAATTATTTATTATCATAAGGGTCCTGAAATTTTCAACAATTATTTGAAATTGAAACTACAATCTTGTGAAATTTGAAATTCAAAACTCCAAGAATTAATCTAAAAATAAATTCAAGAAAACCTTTAGGTTCAAGACCTTAAAGATTAAACTGTTTTAGAATTGCACATTCAAGAACATTATTTTACATTAAGATTATTAAAAAATGTCAAGAAGATAAATATAGTATGATTATCATATCATATAGTACTAAGTGAAATTTAAAACGACTGGATAGATTTTTTAAATACAAAATTTGATTTCTATCAAAAAATCACTGTCATTTTCCCCGTTCAAAATTTCAAAATCTTGAAAGTTTATTTAGTCTAAACACTTTAGAAATTATATACTATCTAATTGGAAACTTCCAAAAATTGCAGAGCGCGCGAATTATAAACAGAGAAAAAATAGAAGAGAAACTTTACATCGATTTCTGACGAAAGATTCTCTACAACAAAAAATAACTTCATAGGATAAACTTTACACAAATATTAGTTAAATTTTATTTTGTTTTTCCATGACAAACACATGTTTTTTGAAAGACGGTTTAATATTTCTCTTCCAGTTTTCTCCCGGTGCAAGTTTCTCCCGATTCTCCCGGGTTGGTGGCCACCACGGTTAAACTTAAACTCAAATTATTTTCAGTTTTTCAAATTTAATGGGCAAAGTTGGGTCAATATTCTTTCCAGTTCTGACCATCCCTGGTCAAAACTGGAAAAGATTGGTAAGTATGCTCCCTTTTTGGCCATTCCATTTTATTTAAGGAAAATCAATATACTTTCAACTTTGCTTGTTATTAAATGACAGTTAAAGTGTAGACTAACCTATAAAACCATAAACATCTGTATAACTAAATTTGAACTCACAAAAAATCATATTGCGATAGTCGTACATCCTTACCTTTTAAAAGAAAATGTTTGAAGCTTGCAACCACTTCTGAATAAATATCTGTTGTCAATAAAACTCGATTTTTGTTAGTCGTCACAACCGCATGACTTAATGAGAACTGTCACTCGTCAAAACTACGTTCGTGAGCACGCAGCAGAGTCAACCAAACCGCAATAATTTAAAAAAATTGTACTGGTTTAAAATGGCCTGATTTATGGAAAAATGGCGAATGGGCCATTCACTAAGATAATGCACCTGTTCATTCATAGCAGCTTATTCAGCCATTTCTGGTGGAACACGGACTTACACAACTCCGGCAACCTCCATACCTGGCTCCCTGTGCTTTTTGGCTGTTTCACAAATTGAAGTATCCTCTAAAAGGAAAACTTCAAGACGTAGACGAACTAAAACAGAATGCGACGAGGCATCTTTTAGCTATTCCTATTCCAGAAGGTGACTTTATATTAAAGAGTGCTTCCAAAAGTGGGAGGATTGCTGGAAGAAAGTTTACGGAAAAATAAATGATTTAGCTGTACCAGCTAACCGTTTAGCTACATTTCGTTTTCCAAGAAAATATAGCTGTGTCACCTAAATTTCGAGCTGTTTTAGCTATATTTGCCATCTAGAAATTATCTAGCTAATTTATGTGGATTATATCTAAATGGAAGATTTAGCTAAAACAGCTCGAAATCTAGGTGACACAGATATATTTTCTTTGAAGAAGAAATCCAGCTCAACGGTTAGCTGGGACAGCTAAACGTTGTTTTTTGTTCAGTGTTGTGCCTTGCAAAGGGGATATCATTGCCATAGATCATAATTGACTCTACCCCTGGTACATCAGAATGTCGGATACTTTCCGGGCAGACCTCGTAGTTACAATGTTTCTTGTTTGGACGGCAGTAAAGGTCTGGTTTGTGTGAACCCGATGTGGAATCCACCCTATCTGTCTCTTTATTGTCGAGCAGAGGGGCGGCGATGGGAAATATCGCGATTTTCTTTTAACGTAGGTTTGCGAGGTGAAGAAAAAAAACAACATAATATTTGCACGGACAAGCCCGTTCAGCGAGACGAAGTCGGCATAAACGGAAATTACTGGGGCCATCTTGTAATTATACGGCTAATAGGAACGTAATTTAGTGTCTCGAACTCGAGTAACCAGCGGCACCGACCAAACGAGGTGGAGGAGGCGGCAGCCTTCGCGGAAAATTAAAATAATAAACGGCATCGTTAGGATTCATCATCTGATTTTAATTTCCATTTCGAAATGATTGCGCATTATCTCCCGGAGGGCCGTTACCGTTTCTGGATTTACTGCCAAGGCGCAAGCACAACACGCTCTTCTTCGTTTGCCTGTGCCTCTCCTCTTCCACCTTAAATACCAATTTTTTACGCTCCCACCTTTTTTCTCCTCGGCTGAGCGAAAAGCAATCGAAACTTATTCACAGTTTGATTTGCTGTCCCTCAAGGGAAACATTAGCTTTTAAACCACTTTAAGCACGTAAAAACAGTTCAAATTCCAGAAAAGGGCGAGATTTCAGATAAGAAAATTTACCGCTCAAGACAAGTGCAATGTTTAGGGTAGCCACTTAATTTTCAAAATCCACTGACTTTTTTCGGAACACTTTTAAATTTTCCTGCATCATTAATATTCAAAGACCAGAATTTTAAGTTTAAATCATTTTTTTAACCAATCTTTTATAAACGAATTAAAACAGTCTTTTGATTCGAAATAAAAAATTTCAAATGTTTTTATTTAGTTAATTAAAAAAGATGATTTTTCTGTCATAAAAGATGAATTTTCCATGCAAAAGGACGAATTATCAACCAGACAGTTCAATTTTCAAACGTAAAACGTTATTTTTTAACACAATAGTTGAATTTTCAACCCACAAAGGTGAATTTTCCACTAAATGCTGAAATTTTCAAACAAGAAAGATTAAACTTTTACCAAAAAAATTGCATTTCTAAACAAATAATTGAATTTTGTATAAGAAAGTTAAATTTTCAACAAGAAAAGATGAATTTTAAATCCAAAGGACTAATTTTCTGTCCAGAGAAACAAATACTCAACAAAATAGGTGAATTTTCTACCAAAGAGATGCCTGTTCTACAAAATACCTGATTTTTCAACAACAAAAAATTAATCATTAGCGAAAATAGATCAGTTTTCAAATAAATACAGGAAACTTACGATTTCAGTAACAAAAATTAAATTCAAGCCAACAAATAAACCTAATTAAAAAAAAAAAGTTAAATTTACAACCGATGAGATGAACCTTCAACCAAAAAATGATTTTGTAACAAAGTGATTCAACTTTTACCCAAGTATTTGAATTTTATATTTAAAAAAAACAACTATTTTTTCACTTGGAAAAATTAATTTTCAACCAAAAAAAGTGAGTTTTCAATAAAATAGTAAAACTTTCAACCAACAAGATAAATTGGTAACTAAAATGATCATTTTTCAACTGAACTAATGAAATTTTCAGTTAGAATTACGAATATTCTAAAAAAATAATTTTTGAACAATGTAGTTCATCCTTTAACCAAGTAATTGTATTTTCAACCAAAAAGATGAATTCTGAACGTATAATCACTAACCAAAGAAAATTAATTTTCAAAGAAACAGTTGCATTTTTACTGAAAATCATTTAATTTCTACCAAAAGTGATGAATTTTTAAACAGGAAAGACGAACTTTCAACCAAAAAAGGTGTTATGAAATTGAGTTGAATTTAAATGACAAAATATGAATTTTCAAAAAGACAAAAAACTTAATTTTCCTTGAAAATACTGAAAATTCTAAAAACTGTATAATACTCTGTATTTACCAGTAAAGTCCGGCTATTCATACGAAAATTTCGGTACAAATAAAAACCTCCCTTACATTCTAGAAACCGTATCGATAAACCAGCTATTCATACGGAACCTACGGCACACGCAGGCACGATCGAATTTTTAACAAAAAATCCAATGTTCAAGAGGAACCAAATTGGAAAAAATGAGATAAAACAATGTCAAATTAAAATTAAAATTAAAATGGTTTAAATTCAAAACTTAAAACTTATTATCCTCGACAGTTATTTAAAGTCCCTGTTATATAAATTCGCAGGCTTAATTTGCGAGATTTTTGTCAATAGCCCTGACTTTTCTCTTATTTCTAGGTTTTCCCTGACTTAAGGCTACCCTGAATTCCAGTAAATTTCAGTGACTTTAAATTAATTCCATTTACTTCAATTCATATCTTAATTCCTCGAAAAGTCGACTAATTTCATAAGAATTTAACTTATTCTAATTAATTTTTGAATTTATGTCACTCATGTGACATGTACATTCAAATTGAATTTCACCTGCAGATCCCTTAAAATATTTAAAGTCGTGTACAAAATCCATTGAGATCCTGGAAAATGCATAAAATTACCTTATTTAAGGCCTTTAATATCCCTTAAAATTACTGATATCCTCAGACATCTGCTTAAATATGTTAAAATCTCATTAAAGTCTTCTGGGATGTTCAAAAATTTCCTAGGACCAGTCCATTTAAAATCATCTTCTATAAAATTCTTCCGAATTTTCCAAAATTCTTTAAAAACGCATCGAATTTTTTTTTAATCGTTGAAATCATTAACATTCTTGGAAATTACTTGGAGTTTTTGTAATCCCTTAAAATCTTAAAATCTCTTAAAATACCCTAAATTCTTTACAATTCTTTTGAATCGTTTGAAATCTATTGAAATTCCTTGAAATCTTTTAAAATATCTTAAAAAATTTAAGATCCTTTAAAATCCTTCAAACTTTTGAAAATCTTTAGAAACACCTTGAAATATTTGAAAATCTCTTCATATCTTAAAAATCCATTAATTCTTGAAAATTTCATAAAAATATTCTAAGGTTCCTTGAAATCAGATAAAATTACATAGAATCTGATATTCCTTCAAATCCCTTAAATTTTCAAGTTTGATGAAATACTTTGAGATCTTGAAAAAAACAATATAGGTTGAAATTCCTTCCAAATCTGTTGAAATATTTAAAAATAAAAAATATAAAAAATTGAAAATTCCCTGTTCGAATTAAAAGACAAATTATTTTTACTTTAAATAGTTTAAAATTCCTTAAAATGCTTCGAAATTTGCTTTCAAAATCTTGAAACATCTAAGTGCCTTTTTACAATTTTTCAATTTTTTTTATTCTGCCAAATAGAAGTAATTTTCTTAAAATCTTGCACATTCATTTTTGAAAAGTGTGTAAATTACTATATAAGTTTTTAAAAAATATTCTCTAAAAATTAGTTTATCAAAACAAAAAATCACTTTCAATTTTCCTAGATATTGTATTTTTATTCTTCTGAAGCTTGTCAACAATTTTAGAAAGCTTCTACATTTTTTGGTAAAAATCTTCCAAAATCTAGATTTTGTTTTAAATTTGGCCGTGGGCTATTTGCACATTTGAAAACATTTCAAATTTTAAATTAATTTTGAATTTTTCAAATCTTCTAAATATCACTTGAGCTTTTTTGAATTTTGTCTAAGAATAATAGATGTTCAATTGTTATTTATACATAAAAACTTAACAATTTGACTCTGCAAATTAAATTTAGTTAAATAGAACAATTAAAACTGTATCGTTCAAACTTTAGAAAAAAGAACATGTTTTGCTTATATTTTATTACAATTATTACAGTTTGAAATTGAATGATATTATTTGCTTTATGTAAAAGATAATTTATTTATAATTCATTATTAGATTCAAAGAAAATGCATGTTCATTTTAAACTAACCTGCTTTATTTTTTTTTAACAAAACAGTTATTTCGTTTAAAGAAATGTGCAGGTCAAATAAAAAATTATATTTCTTTAATTTCAAGAAATTTTCCATTTGAAGTAATCAAATATATCTTAAATTCAAAGAAATATTCGGTTTGAAGGATCGAAATATTTCTTTAATTTAAAGAAATTTTCCGTTTAAATTAACGAAATATTTCTTTAAATCGAATAAAAAAAATGATTTAAATCAAACAAATTTTTCTTTGACCGTATATCAATACTAAAATTTCTTTGATTTAAAGAAGTTTCGTTTATTGAACAAAACTTTTTGCTGAGTAATAAGTTTCCAATTGAAACAGTTTAATTTTTAACGTGAAAATCTGAAAATTCTGAAGTTGTGAACTAAAAATAAGGTAATTTTATGCATTTTCAAGGATCTTAATGGATTTTATATACGACTTTAAATATTTTAAGGGATCTGCAGGTGAAATTCAATTTTAATGTACATGTCACATGAGTGACATAAATTTAAAAATAAATTAGAATTAGTTCAATTCTTATGAAATTAGTCGACTTTTCGAGGAATTAATAGATGAATTGAAGTAAGTGGAATTAATTTAAAGTCACTGAAATTCTAGAAATCAGAGAAAAGTCAGGGCTATTGACAAAAATCATTAATTTATAATCGCAGTTGGTAAACTAAAAATTTTCGATTTTAAACGCTTCTAATTTGTAAATGTTTAGGTCTTTAATACAGCATTTTAAAATTCTTTAAATTAAAATGTACGCTTCAAAAAATAAAAAATATAATTTTTAAAGTAAAAGATTTTCGGATATATGCATACTAAATTGATTGATATCATAATTGAAAAATCTCACAATTAAACTAATTATTAAAAAAAAACCGTCAAAATCAAAGTTGGGAGGATATTTTTTTCTGTAAATTTGTGACATTCCCGGGCAAAAAATAAATTCACGGTCATATCCCGGTTTCCCCCGCTCTCATAAAATTCCCGGTCAAGACATACGGGTTTAGACTTTTTTCTAAGTATTCAAATAATAATATTCTGAATAGCAATGTTGCTCACGAATATTCTCTATTTTTATTAAATATAATAAAACAAACACTATTTTTAATAAGGACTTCAGAACTATTAATTTAACAAAAAAAAAAAAAAAAATGAAGAAGGTGCGATAGAACTGGGTACGGGACCACTAATTATACTTTATTTCTTGTGGAAATAAAAAAGATTTGAAATTATGGTGTCAGACTATGGGAGACCGAAAGGACGTTAACGAAAGCCATAGAGAAGGGTATTGAAAAAGTTCAGAGCGACATTGTGAATTTCTAATAAAGGCGTGCGCCTTTTCTGCCCTGTCAATAAAAGTGAACGGACGCGCGTACGCGCCCTGGTAACTTTGTCGGTTTACCAGTAGCGATGTAAAGGGCCTTTACGACTTTTCACCCCCGTGACGCTCTTAACCGTTTCCGTTGTTCGCGTACCCAACAAAATGCAAAGTACCACCAAGGACTTTTCCGCGATTGAAGTCGCCTTCTATTGGCCGAAACTCGCCCACGCTTCTTATAATTATTACTTTAATGGTCACCATCGTACTCTTATTCCAGGTCAAAATTCATTAACTCATTTTTAAAGCGGAAAAGTATTTCAAAGGAATGGAACGAGTAACAAGGGAGATATATAATTATATTCAAGCTTTCTTTTTATTTCATCTCATTATTTCATATACGGACAACTTTTAATTATATTTTATTCGTATCCATTTTCTATTTGTTAAATTAAACTGTCCTTTCGGGCCATGCATAACTTAAGCAAAGTTTCTTCCCCTGAAATTTGTAAGCACGTGCACCCCTTTTTTAGGGGCAGTGAGTGTCTACCCCCTCCCTCTACCACTCTTACTTAATTTCTGCTGGCTTGATTTTGATCGTGAATTTGTTTCGGGGTCATCCGAAAATAACGTACGATTTGGGGGGTGGGAGCGTTTGTAAACCAAGCAGTTGAATTTTTCATGAAAAAAACATGAATTCTCAACAAAAAATGCAATTATTGACATTGTAGCATAAAAAGATTTTCATTTTTAATCAAAAACAGTTGAATTGAGCCAAAAAAAAGTAGTTGAATTCTCAAACAAAGCAGATTCATTTTTATTCGAATAGTTACACTTTAAACCAAAAAAATGAAATTTCTACAAAAAGAGATGAAGATTCAAGTCAAAAAAATGATTTTTTCATAATTGTTGAATTTTCAAAAAGTAAAAAATATTGAGTTAATAACAAAAAATTCAGTCACAAGTTAAATTTTTAAGCCAAACAGGCAAGCTTGCTACAAAACGGTACAATTTTTAACCAAAAAGATAAATTTTCAATCAAGAAAATTAATTTTCTACCAAAAAGACGAATTCACAACAAAATACATACATTTTTATTTAAATAGTTAAATCGTCAGGTAACAAGATTAATTTTCTACCGAAACAGACGAATTTTCAACAAATTCCATAGATTTTCATATACAAAGTTTCATTTTAAAATAAAAAATTGAACAAAAGTTGAATTAGAATTTTTTTAAATCCTGATTTAATTTAACAAAATTACCTTGCAATTGTAAAAGCGATATACATATCTGAAGAAAGTTGTACTTACCACCGAATAGTTTAATTTTCTATCAGAAAATATGGATTTTCAATAAAAAAAGTTTGTTTTCCACAAAGCAATTGAATTTTCCACTAATTAGTTATTTTTTTAGTAAAAAAATTAATTTTTAATGCAACAAAAAACAAATTTTGAAGCCACAAAAATGGACTTTCTACAAGGCAGTAGAATTTTCAACCAAAAAGATGAATTTTCTACAAAAAATGACGAATTTTTAACAGAATATATAAATTTTTAATGAAATTGTTGTAATTTCGGCCAAGAAGATACATTTTCAATAAAAAATTAATTTTCAATACAAAAAAAAGAATTTTTAACCAAAGAAAAGAAACTTCAACTGAAATTATGAATCTTCATAGAAAAAAATTGTATTTTTTCAAAAGCAGTTCAACTTTCAAATAAGTAGTTGATTTTTCAATGTAAAAAAATGAATTTTCAACGAAAAATGTATTAGTTGAAATATAAACCCAAAATGAAGTGGTCCATTTTTAGTTCAAAAAGTTAAATCACGACAAAAAAAATCTAGCTTTTAATTAAACGGTTACATTTTTGACTAAAGAAATTAATTTTTAACAGATGTTCAAGCAGGCAGTTACATTTCGAACAAAAAAAAAAGCAATTTCTATAAAAAGAGATGAATTTTTAAATCAAAAAGACAAATTTTCAACTAAATAATTGAAATTTCAACCAAAACATGTTGTAGTCAAAAAAGAAACAAAAATTTAATCAAATTACTGAATTTTCAAGCAAATATGACAATTTTTCAACAAAACAGATGAATCATCAACAAAAAATGCTGCCTTTTTAACCAGATTGTTGAATTTTTCACAAAATAATTAAATGTTTAATCAAATGATAAAATATTCAATCAAGAAAGAAAAGTTCCTAATCCATTAAGCCCTGACGGGACGCATTTTTCCATTTTTTTAGCCCTCTTAAGTTCAATGAAAACTGTCAGAAAAGCATTTTTAATAGATCAATATTTACGTACAAATTCACGATCTTTCCGAATCTGCCATTGGTCTTAGAGAAAAATGTAATCTGAATAGGTTATGTTCGTTTTTTAGCGAAAATTCGTGTTACAAAGAAATTTTTTTTTCTAAATCGATGTTTTCGGATCGAAATCAAAGACGAATGAGTTCGAAAAGTACATATACCGCGTCCTCGAATCTTTTTCTTTCGTGACGGATCTAAAATGGCAGCCAAAAAATTCAATTACGCGTATTGGTATTATAATGTATACTAAGGTGTATGTTGGGTTGCTAAGGACGAATCTAACGTTAGATTTGAAAAATTCAAAATGGCTGATCCAAAATGGCGCTTAAAAAAAGTTGAATTTCATGTATGTGAATGATTATGCGTACTTTGGGATCTCCTGGGTCGCTGCTTACGAATTCGATGTCAGATTCGACAAATTTTTAATATTGAATCCAAAAAGTTGTAAAAAAAAGTAGAATAATAAAACAAAAAACTTTTGTTGTCGGCTGACAAATTTTTTTGCTCACAAAAAATATTGTGGAATAATAAACAACGATTATGATATGTAATAATGCTAGTAGATCGTACCTAGGTTATATTTAAAAAATTGTAGAATAGAGTGGGCCATGTAATCCGTAACGATACGACATAATACAGCATCTATCTGTTATTGTTAAATTCAACTTTTTAAAAATTATACCAAGCATACCAAGCATACCAATACGCGTAATCAAAATTTTTTTGGGCCGCCAATTTTGATCCGCCATTTTGAATATGTCAAATTTGATCTTGGCTTCGTAATCAGCGACCTCCAAAACCCCTTTTATATATCATCATACCAATACGCGTAATAAAATTGTTTTTTGGTCGCCATTTTGAATATGTCCAACCTGATCTCGGATTGGTAATCAGCGACATCCGAAACCCCTAAGTATACATTATCATAGCAATTCGCGTAATTAAATTTTTTGGCCGCCATTTTGGATCTGCTATTTTGAATTTGTCAAATTTGATCTGGGATTTGTAATCAGCAACCTCAAAAACCCCTTAGTATACATTATCATACCAATAAGCGTAATTAAATTTTTTGGCCGCCATTTTGGATCCGATATTTTCAATTTGTCAAATTTGATCTCGGATTCGTCTTCAGCGACCTCCAAAACCCCTTCTATAAATTTCCACGTGAATTTGTGAAAAATCGATTTTTATGTTCAAAAACTACTATATCGTCTAAAATTTTTGACTTTGAGACGACATTTTGAATAGTTACAATTTTATTTCCTACGTGGAATCACCTGGTCACGAAAGAAAAAGATTCGAGGACGCGGTATATGTACTTTTCGAACTCATTCGTCTTTGATTTCGATCCGAAAACATCGATTTAGAAAAAAAAATTTCTTTGTAACACGAATTTTCGCTAAAAAACGAACATAACCTATTCAGATTACATTTTTCTCTAAGACCAATGGCAGATTCGGAAAGATCGTGAATTTGTACGTAAATATTGATCTATTAAAAATGCTTTTCTGACAGTTTTCATTGAACTTAAGAGGGCTAAAAAAATGGAAAAATGCGTCCCGTCAGGGCTTAATGGGTTAACCAAAATTTTAATAGTAGTCTTTTCGGGACCCGTTCATTTTTCGGAACGGATAAAATTTAATAAAGGTATAATTTCAGAATGGGTTATAATAAACAATGGTAAAACTTAGGAATATCAAAAATTCGGAAAAAGGAATAAATCAGAAATCCAAAACTCTGAATAGTATTTATTCGGAAACCAATGAAGCGGAATGGGTAAAAATTCGGAAACGTTAAAATTAGGATGGTGAACAATTAGGAATAAGTAAAAATACAGAGAGGAAAAATTCGGAAAGTAGAAAAAGTTGGAATAGTAAATAAATGTTGCTATTAGCAGGTCTATAGTTTTTTTATTTATGGTAGCGTACAAATATTTATCACAGTAAATTTGAATAGCATATCATAAAAAATTTATAATATCCGTCATTTGAAATTTTTCACGAAAAAATAATTATTTCTTATCATTATATAATTTAAAAACAATTATCAACGTACAACATAAATTTATTATGATATGATATTTAAATTCACTGCGATAAACATTTGTTTGCTACCATGAACAAACAATCATACATCTGCTAATAGGTATATTTATTAACGATTCCGAATTTTTCTACTTTCTGAATTTTTTCTTTCCGTATATTTTCATTTTTTCACGGTTTTCAATTTTCAGCCATTCCGCTTCTTTGTTTTCCGAAGAAATACCTTTCAGAGTTTTGGATTTCCGACTTATTAATCTTTCCTACTTTTTGCTATTCCTAAGTTTCACCATTATGTATTATAACCCATTTTGAAATTTTACCTTTCTTAATTTTTACCGTTCTGAAAAATGAACGGCCCCCGACTTATCACCCAAAAAGCATAAACTTTCAATCAAAAAAAGTTGGATTTTCTTTTTGGGTTTTATTGAAATTGTAAATAAATACGATTTTCTTTTTGGTTCTTAACCTTTTTGTCACTCAGCTCTGTACAATTTCTAATTGTTGATTATTTTAAACTCCAAAAGGAATTGAAGTTCTGAAAATACACGTATATAAAATCCTTTGAACATAATATTGTGACACAGAAGGGCTGTTTGCTCCTAAAATATTTTTTATTTCCCTTCAGTATCTCATTAACATATTTCAGGAAGAAATAATTTTTTATTGAATAAGAAACCTGTTTTTTATCCTAATAAAGTTTGAATATGACGCCTGCTCGCGGCATTTTTCACCAAACGCATAGATTGGCCATTGTATTTACGTTTTACGGGCATAACCTAGCACGTTTGCATTTAATTTTATTGAAAACAGTCGAAAAAGATATTTCCTTCCTAGAATCACATCCAGACACAACATACTTTTTAGCTAATAATCTACCCTCCTCCGGAAATTCTTTGATTTCCAAATCCATTCTTTTTTTATATCTTTACTCCCGTTTGATATGGCATTTATTTTTTGTTTGTTTTGTTTTTAGGCATTTATAGGTTAGTTTAGACAATCAGCTGTCAAGTAGGAAGCCGCGACAGTGGCGACACCTGATTGGTCTAAATTTGGAAAAGTAACATGGCGGCTAAAGTGGTCTGATTGGTGACCAGTTGTATATTTTAGCGACGTAATATCTGTTTCAATTTTAACAAATAGACGTAAACAGGATTTTTGAAGTATCAGATACATAAAAAAATAATTTCTTTTCTCCATAACGTTATTCACTGTTTCAATTTTCTAAAAATATGGTTATCTCATTTCATGCAACATCCCTATTTAGATTTATATTCCTAATTTCAGTTAGTTAAAAAAAAATTCAACACAAATTGGATAATTTTTTCTCTGACGATGATAACTAGTCAAGACCAGTGAAAATAATATTTGAGAGAATATTTCTCACATGAAGTTAGCTTCTTCTTTTGGCAAATGATTATTGAATCTTGCCGTCTCTTGCTTTCGTCGTATATGAGAAATGCAAAGACGTAATTATTACTATTTTTTATTTTCTCCTTCCCTCGACATACCGAGAGTAGGTAATTAAAAAGCCTCGAGTAGGTAAATATCCGAGTGGTATACTACAGCACGGGTATAACCGAGTAGCGGAATAGGTCGCGTCTACCGCCTTATAAAAACGGGGGGGGGGGGGGGGGGGGGGGGGGGGGAGGAGGAGAGGAGATGCTTAAAAACGGTCGGCCGGCTACGCTATTTTTCGAGTTAATTTGAATTTTGTAATTACCCCGGGCCAGCCACAGCAGTGCACGAACTAGGGAAAGGATACAAAAAGTTCCTCTTATTAATACCCGTACGAGAATTCTTCCTGCCCGTTTTCTCAGGGTACCTTAGGAAACTTTGAAAGGAAAAGGAGATTTTTAGGATTTGCAGCTACTTCGTTGAGTTGCGAATCTTTTAATCCGTTTAAATCACTTTTTATTCCCAGAGAGGCATTGATATAAAACTACATCGCCTAAAGATCGTTGCTACTTATTTATCATTACTTTTTCTTGTTAGAGGGCAAAATCCTTAAAATGCTTCAGATTTTTTTTTAAACTGGAAAGATTTACATGTTGTTTTTAATTTTGTGAAATATTAACTTTTTTTAAATTTTAGAACTTCTAAACATATTTAAAAATGATTCGAATTTTGACTACAGATTTTTTTAAATCCTGCTAAATAAAAAAAAATGTTTTAAAATCTTCCACATTCATGTTCGATAATAATTTTGTAAACCTTTCTAATTCTTTTTAGAAATTCTCTTAAAATTAATTTGTCAAAAAAAAAAACATTATTTTCAATTTACCTAGGAAACGTTCTTTATTATTCCGAAGCCTTTTAAAATTCTTAAAAATCTTCAAAATTTTTGCTTCGAAATCTGCAAAAGTCTATATCTTGTTTTAAATTAGGCCGTACACTATTTGCACCGAAATTTTGGAACGTGCCGGATTTTGTCGATACACCTGGAAACTTAGTTTAAATTATTTAAAATTTTAATTAATTTTGAATTTTTTCATAATTTCTAAATATCCCTTTCAATTATTCGAATTTTTTCTAAGAATAATAGATGTTATTTATACATCAAAATTCAACAATTTGACTTAAAAATTAAATTTTGTTGACATAGAAAAATAAAAATCTTAATGCTTAAAGTTTACTTTTTTTGTTTTGTTTTAAATATTGAATTTGTTATTACTGATTCTAAATGAACAGCCTGATATTTCTTAATATTAAATAATTGTTGGTTCTCTTAATTACAAAATTTCTAATTAAATGGTTCTAACATGGAACTTTTTAGACTAAAATATTACTTGAAATTTAATCAAAACATTTGATTATGAATATATTATTTTGAAGTCATTTTAAAATTCCAAATAGTTTAAAAAGTTTCAATCGGGCGTTTACATTTGTTTATCGAATAAGACTTTATAATTAAAATAATTTAATTTGTAACGTTAAAATCTTGAAATTCGCAAACTGTGAACTGATACATAAAATACTCTTTAAAACTGCATTTAAAAAATCTTAAAATTAAAACGTTGACTTAACAATTAAAAATCTGAAATATCAAATTTTCAAAGTGGAAGATTTTTGAATTACGCATTTTAAACTTAATAATATCGTAATTAAAAAAACTAACAATTTATCAAGTTATTTAAAAAATGGTTGAAACCTAAGTTTGACGGACTTATTTTTCTAAAAAGTTATAAAATTGCCAGTCAACAAACAAATTCAATATCATTTCCTTGGTTCTCCCGATCATTTAGCCGGATTTCCAGGTTTCCCGGTCAAGCGGCCTCCCTGTTGATTCACTTACTGGTTCCCGCGGTCAAAAATAAAAAATCACTGACTCACCAGTAACAATTTTAAATACCGATTCAACCGGTGACAATTTAATTGCTTCGGTTTAAGAAAGTGGTGAACGAGATGTTGCTCTTGTAACTACTTGCAATAAATCCCTCGGAAAGGGCGAAGAAGAGAAGCAACTCATTTTTTAAATCGTACATGATCACCGAACATAAACGAATACAAAACATATTGAGTTTTACATGTTTTTCTTGTTTAGTATTACTGAAACTTAGAACTGATAAATTTAATGAAAAAAAAATTTATTACATGCATTTTTAATATTGTTCGTCATACGGCGATTTAGAAAAAAATTGAAGGTGCAGCATAACTTTTGTTATTTCTACTAAAACAGATGAATTATTAAACCAAAAAGATGTATAAAATAAATAGTAAAATATTCAATGACACATTAATTTTTTTTTCAAAATAGTCGAATTTTTGATACGAGAAGAGGAATTTTCAACCAAAAAAGATGGCTTTGCAAAAAGACTGATGAATTTTCAACCAAGCAATAACATCTTTAACTAAAAATATAATCAGTAGGAAGCCACTGTCAAAAAAATAGAAATACATCGCAAATAAATTAATAAGAAAATTATTATGTCATTGCGGTCGTAATCTTGGAAAGTTTTCACATAATATATTTTATGAACGAAATAAAACCATTTTAAATATAAATTAAAAACTTTAAAATGTAATGTCCTTCCCAGTAATTTAAAGTGCCTCTTATAAGATTTGTTTTTCAAACGCCCTGACTTCCCTGGCCAATAATATTTCCTGCCTTTACCCTGATTTCCAGGTTGTCCCTAACCTATGGCCACCCTGCTATTTGCATGATGCGGATTCCTTAACTTCCGAAAAGGATAAGAGCCAAGAGACACAAGGTTTGAAACATTCCTTGAATAACTGAGATAACGAATACAGCTTGGTTCTGCCGTTTTAGCAAAAACGTATTACTTCATTCCCCGCAATTTACGGTTTTATGAACATCGTGAATTTCGGTCATAAACCTGCAGACTCGGCACAAAGAAGATGAATACATCATCTATACGTATATATCGCGATGGTCATCTAAACTCGAAGCACCATCGTATCAGCCCTCTAAACCACCGTTGGCGCATAAGCAGACCCTCTCCCATGAGGAAACTTGAAGATACCTTGAGAAAGGAGACCGATTGTCTAGAGTATGTATACAGTTAGTAAGTGGCTAATTAACATTACAACCACCAGCTACGAATCTCTCACACTCTACCGTGCCTTTCCCCGCTTCACTCCGCTTCGCCCCACTTCAGATATATTCCACCCCCTCTTTGCCTCTTTCTCTTTGCTATGCAGTCGTAGTTAGGTAATTTAAGTGTGCTACCGAAGACACGGTTTCGCTATGCGACGCCAAGCATTATCATGGTAATTTGTTAGAAACAAACATTATAATTCGAGGCTGAAGGGGCTGGTGGTAGAGTGCCTTCTTGAAACCAAGAGAAGGGTTGAGACTTCGTACTCAAGTTAAAGGCGTAAGATCCACCGTGTTTTGGACAGTGTCCATTGTCTTGGGATTATTTATTGGCGACGGCGTCGCTGCTACGAAGACCAGTGCTAAGACGGCGTTTATACGGCATAACGATGGATTTATATCGTCTACAACAACCAAGCTACTTGCTATTATACTTCGCTCGAGGCAATTCATTAATCATGGCATCAAAAAAAAATAATTGTGCAGAACAAAATCGAAAATTTGTCTCATAAGGTTAGGACACCAATAGTAGGCTGCTTAGGTTAGGGCTACTTTAGCGCTGAATATAAAGTGACATAAGGGCATGTGATACTTACAGTTTCCCCGGTTTTTTTCGACAAAAATGAAAACTTTTAAAAACTGAATTCGTAGATGCTATAAAATATCATAACGGACGTTCCCGGACTCTTTTTTGAGGGATAATAACAAAAAAATTTATTGTGCTAAATAAAAATTTTATGCATATGCATTATTTTGAGGTTACGTCGTTTTTCATATCTGCCTTTCCGATAATCTGGAAATTATTTATGAAATAAACTTTTTTGATTGGCTGAAAACAAGTTTAGTTCCGGGAGATTAGTTACTATGTTTATTTGTAAGTCCAAAGTTTTCGTCCAAAAATATTGTGTAGTTTGGAAGTAACGCTCGGGTGAATTGTAACACACACAATCTCGAAATATACACGCACGTTGTTAGCACTATCAAAAATTTTTTGAAAAAAAAAACACTAAAGAAGTGTGCGGGGATGTCCGTTAGCATGTTTGCTATCATTTCCCAGATTTTGAAGGAAAAATATTTATGATTCTAGAAAAAAAGCCGGGGGAACCTAAAACTGGTAAAATCGACAATTTTCTAAGTATTAAATGCCCTTAAGAGCATGTTCTTCGGTGATCACGTGACCAAATCAGTCCTCAGTCATACATTTTTACATTCTCATCAGAGAAGGTATTAGATTTGTATAAAATTTGACCCCCCAGTTTTGGTCTAATGTCCACGTTTTCAAACCCCCTGAATCCGAATCCGAATCTGTCCGTATGTCTGTATTTCTGTCTGTATGTATGTCTGTCTGTGAGCACGATAACTTTTGAAAAAATTAATCTATTAGATTGCCCTTTGGTACACTCGCTTAGGGTCCTAAACTAAAGGTCAAGTTCGTTAGTCAGCCATTTTGGATGAAATTTCAAAAAGTGGACACATTTTGAATATTTTTAAGACCACCTTTTTAAAAATTCAAAAATTCTCTATACGGTTATTCATAGAATTCAAAAAATTTAACAATTTCTCCGAATGACTTTTTTTGAAAAATCAAAAATTACTAGAGTTATAGCATTTTCAAAATCCAGAAAAACAAACTAAAATGAACGATTTAAGCCAAACAACGCATGATACGAAAAAAAGTCTAGCAAAGAAAAACGCTGCTTTTTGAAAGCCCTACAAGATTATGATAATAACTTTTTCAATTTGGTCGAAAAGTTGAAAATTCCAACTTTGATCATACCAAAAATGTTTGAAAACACATTTTTTCAAGATTTAAACATTCTATGTACGGTTGTTCATAGTACTCAGAAATTCAAACAATTTATCCCTATGATTTTTTTCTAGACAAAGAAAATTATCAGAGTTAGAGCCTTTTCAAAATCCAAAAAAAACAAACTAAAATGAACATTTTAAGCCAAAAAAGCATGATATGAAAAAAAGCGGAGAAGAAAAACCTTGCTTTTTGAAAACCCTACAAGACTATGATAATAACTTTTTTAATTTGGTCGAGAAGTTGAACACTCCAAATTTGATCGTACCAAAAATAATGAAAAATCCAAAAATTCCATTTTTTGGTCAAACTATGCAAGATACGAAAAAAAATGAAAAAGCACAAATTGCGCGCCTTGGAAAGAACAAATTAGTTTTTGCTTTTGTCGTAAAAAATAACATTATAAATAAAAATATTAAATTTGTTTGAAAAAACGACACAAGGTATGAACTTAAATTACCAGACAAAAGTTGTTCACCTAAAAAGATCTATAAATTTATTATTAATTATTTTTCGATAGGACGAGTAGATTTTCTTTTAATCGTAAAACATAAGATTAAAAATTTTAAAATTAACTTTTTGGAAAAAGCACAGAAAAGACAAAAGAAGACATAGGCTCCTATAAAGTGCCCTATGCAGATGCGCAGTAGTTTTTATTTAATCGTAAAAAGCAACATTAAAAATAAAAAAATTATAAAAACAAGGAAATAAGAATTAGTATGATTCAATTTTTATGCATATTATGAATTGTAATTATATACATTTATTGAAATGATACATGTTTTAGAGCAGCTTTAAATACAATTTAAAGCAAAATAAGAAACAAATACAAGAATAATCATGATAAATACAATTTTCTTTTTATTTTGCTATTTTTTAATAAGTAATCCCTGGCAGAGTTACATAAAAAATGTATTATAATTGATATAAAAGTGTTGTGTATAATGTAGAAAAGTTGACAGGTTGGACAAAATCAAGTGCGAAGCACGAGATACGTGATGAGAATGTGTTCGTTAAAGCCAAGAGCTTTAACAAAAGAGAGTTCAAAATCAAATTTAAAATGTCGGTCCGTTCACCTTTGATTTTAAAAGGTCTGTGTCCGAATGCGGAAGAAATGCAAAGACTAAGGCGCGGATTGTGATTGCCTTCAGTCGCGTGCCGTAGGTGCGCTCAAACTTTCGAGCTAAGCTTTTTTAACGAATGAGAATTCACAATCACAAAATTACAGTGGTGGATGTTTTGAGTCTTGATTTTAAAATGCCTGCGCAAGAAAGTGCGAAAATATAAAGACCGAGTGCGTAGCGCGAGGTAAATACATAATCGAGCGCGAAGCGTGAGAACCAACAGTCGCGCGCCCTAGGCGCGCTCAAACTTGCGTTTGTGTAATTAGTTTAAGTAATAAGTTTGAAAAAAATTATCCGAGTAAAAAAATTGTGTAAAATTACATTAATTTTTTTTGGTGCTCACTACGTCCATACGGATTGAGATATCGTGTTTAGAATTTGAAAGATTATACATAAATATGTTAATAATTGAGTAATTTAATTAAATTAAAGTAAATAATTTATAATTAAGTGTACATCAATACGTTCACAATTTCAAAAAAAGTTTATTTATAAATTGATAAAATATGATTATACAACTCGAGTTTTAGCACTTTACAGTTAATGTTTGGTTTGATGCATTTCAGTTTCTTTGATTCGCGTATGTTGAGCACTGACATAATTTTGGTCAAACTCGTCTAAACTTTCTAAAATCAATATAAACAATAAAATTTGCACCTTTCTTGTAAATCAACAAATAAGTATCTGCATACATGTAACCTGTCATTATTTTTGGGACATTTTTAGCAATTTCCAGCGGAGAAAAAAATAAAACTTTCCAACATCGATGTGACCATACCCTGTTATAAAAAGTGTTGTTGGTGTTCACCATGGCCAAACGCAATGATATATCGCTTTTACATTTTAGAATATAGAAAATATAGGTCACGTGATCTCCACTTTATCGGCGTTGAAAGTTTCTTTTTTTATCGCTAGAAGTTGCTAAAAATGCTCTAAAAGTTATGACAGGTTACGTGTGTACAAATACTTATTTGTTGACTTGCAACGAATATGCAAATGTTATTGTTTATATTGAAATTTTAGAATGTTTAGACGTTTCAGTCCAAATTTTGTGTCAATTCTCAACATACACAAACCAAAAAATCTTAAAAGCATCAAACCAAACATTACCAGAAAAGTGCTGCAACTCGAATGGTAATATCCTGTTTTATCAATTTATAAATCAAATTTCTTTGAAATTATAAACATATTGATGTATACAAACGTTCTTTAGTGCCTTTTATTTTATCCTTCAAATTCAAAAAACGATATCTCAATTCGTGTGAACGTAGTAAGGACAAAAAAAATGAAAATAATTGTACACATTTCTTTTTGACTCGGATAATTTGTTTCAAAATTATTACTCAAATATGGTAAACACCAAAAAAAAATTTCATAACCGAGGACTGGTTTGCTCACGTGGTCGCCGTAGAATATGCCCTTAAGATGGGAAAATTTTATATGCCTAGATTCGTGTCCTGCGCATTTTAGACTTTGTGAAACATCTATAACTTTTTCCATAAGTGCCTTGGTCAGTGGCGTAGCGAGGGAGGGGTTCAAACCCCCACCCCAGAAATTTCTTAATCCTATCTGTTATACACTGCAAAACTTTATTCTATTCTCTCTAAATTTAAATTAGTTAGACGTTTTACTAATTTCAATCAGTGGCTTAATTCTAGCTTTGGAAGTTATTTTTACTAATGTAACAGTAACAATTACCAATTTATCAGTAAAAACTACTGATTCGTAGCTAAAATTAAGCGACTAATTGAAATTAGTCAACATTTTAACTGATTCAAATTTAGAGAGTTAAGAACAGCTTCTGTCTATGTTCTGGTGTCAATTGGTGTCAATTCTTCATGTTATCTGCGAAAATGAAGGCAGTAAACTGTAAATTTCTACATTTTAAATTAATTATACTCAAAGCACCCGCCAAAAAAAAGATTTTAGCACAGCAAAGATTCGAAAATGCGCCTAAAAAATTATATTTAAAAGTTTCACAAGCCCCATTGAATTTGACACGCATTCACCATAAGAAAAAAGACGTTTCTGTAAATTTTATTTAGAATCGTCAATATCAGGTGGATCAAGTTGAAATTCAACTTTTATTTTGATAATTAGCAATAGAATACGAATAAATACTTATTTTTAAAAATATTAATCCCAAACCTCTATTTTATAGGGTCCTCAAAATAACCCCATAAGTGAAAAGTTGGGTTACGCGAGTTTCTGATGATTATAGTTCTTTTACGCTTTTTACAAATATAAATTGTTTCATATACATAAAATACTAATTTACACTAATTTACAATTTCTTATTGTTTTTAGCAATTTTTTCTTAAAATAGATTTAAAAAGTGGGTTTTTCGAATTTTACAACTTATTTTCAACTTTTCAATTAGTCAGACAATAATCAATTTGAAGCAAACAAAATTGTCAGATCACCAAAATTGGCCAAATACTATTCGTGAATAAAACATCTTTATCAATAATGGATTTATATATATATTTTAATTATTCGTGTCCCAAAATAAAAATATTTTAAATAGTGATAGCAATTCCACTTTTTGTGAAATTTTCAATTAAAGTGAGGTCAAAATGAACGCAAATTAACAAACATAATTGTTTACACAATTCATTATTATTTTTAATAATATTCTGTTTGAATAATGCCAGAAATTTGCAATTTTGTTCTAAATATTCAAATTTTTGTTCACTGCTTACATTACGATTCATTAACTAATTCAAGTTACCAAACATAATTGTTTAAACAGTTTATTATTGATTATGACTATCTTCTCTTAGACAGTTCGAAAGTTGCAGTTTTTTCTGAAGTTTATAAACGAGGGAATCATTTCCTAAACATTTCTTTTTTTATTAATATATTTGTCTGAAATAAAACAGATAATTGGAGTATTCTTCAAATTTTCTATATGAATCATATAAAATAAAATTGTTCCTTAAGAGCCTTTTTGTTTCAATTAATATCAATATTTATTATTGAAGGGTATCCGCAAGGAAAGGGCCTTCGTGGCCGGTTCTAGTTTTGGAGATATTTGTGTTTTTTAAGTCCGGATCAAAACTATTATTTCCGGATTGAGGTGAGGGATACTATTAAGACCTATACTGAATCTTTTGACAATATATTTATTTCCTGAAATGAAGCAGAAATGGGTATATTTCATTTTCAAAGGAAAAACGTATCATGTGCGCTTATGGCTCTTGCCAAGATTGAACGCGTTTTTCTCAAAATTCCGTTTTTCGAAGTTCCAAATTCAAAAAATCACCAGAGACTCGTTTTTCAATCGAAAAGACTCGTCTTCGCTGAAAAATAGAGAGATAGTTATAAGTCATAATAAACGTTCAAACAATTAATTTGTTAACTTGCATTAGTTATTATCTCACTAACCTAAATAAAAAGTAGACAAAAAGTTAACATTTCTAGAAAAAATCGCAAATATCTAGCGTTAATATAGCAACAGCTAGTTAAAAAAAATAATAATTCGTTTAAATAATTATGTTTGTTAAATCGCTATAATTTTTACTTCGTTCTAAGTGAACAAAAGACAAAAAGGTTGAAAATTTCAGAAAAATCCGCTACTTTATAACATTATAAAAATACATAATATTAAAAACACTAATAAATTGCTTAAGCAATTAGGTTTATTAACTTCAATATTAGGTTATTTTATTTTCCGGATACCCTTTTTTGTTCTTCTTTCCTAATGTTAGCACCCTCCACTCTCTCGAACAAAATTCCTGACTACGCCGCTGGCCTTGAGAAGTGTTAAATGTGTATGCAAAATAAATGTGCATGAAGATCAGCATTGAGCCGCAATGAAAATTATTAATGAGCCACGCGCGGCGTCAACAGTGAGCCACATAAATCGATATAGAAGAAATGAGGTTTTGAAAAGAAAGTATTATAATAAAGTATAGTTAAGTATTCGTAATTTCAAAAGTTGAATGCTATTATTTAAAAATGCCAATTCTTAAGGCTATGTGACGAATGGGTCACGTGGCCAGATTCCTAGCTTACCGCCACTTTTTTATTTCCTAACTTATTTTCACACGAAAAGCCACATAGTAATGAAAATTTAGCATAATGAATAAGAAGCACTAAGAAAGGTTGGTCTGGGCCTAAATTTTAATAATGATCAAAAAAGTAAAAAAAAAATTATTTGCAAAGAAAACTTTTTTCATAAATATAAAAATTTAGGAACGAGACCCTTTTTGAGAATGTATCCAAGCCGCACAGCTCTTCCGTGGTTCATTCCAATCTTTCGAATTCCAGGATACTTAGGTCATTCAAAATACATTCATAGCAATATGAAAAAGCCCGAGAACAAAATTTCGTTATATCTTTTAAAATAACACTTAATTGATAACTTAAACACTGAAAAAATGGTAAGTTGGAGCAACTATTTAATTCGTAAGATAAGGTACTGCTATTTTCTTGGTTGGGACAACCATTTACTTAGTTACTGGTCTCTAACTGAATAGTCACTGCAACAAATGAAATTGTTGTACCCACTAATAAAATAGCAGCATCAACGAATAAAATAGCAGGACGATATCTTTATAACTAGATAGTTGGCGCAACTAACCATTTTTTCAGTGAAAAGGGAAGATATTTAATCAAAGAATGCAGGTCCTTTTAGTTTCGAAATTAATTAATCTACAGACATCTGACTGACTTCGGAGACCAAAAATAGTATAAATAGTATTTTCGATTAAAACTTTTATTATTTCCTTCAAAATTGAATTATTTTCTTGAAAATTCAACAATTTTGTTTAAAAATCATACTTCTTGGTTGAAAATTTGTCTTTTTTACTTGAAAATTCATTAAATTATTCGAAAATTATTTTTCTGAATTGACGATTTCTCTAAATTAAAAATTAGACTATTTTGTTGAAAATTTATCTTTTTGGTTTAAAGTATCATGTCTTTCTGTACACATTTTACCTTTTGTATAGTAAAAATTGCAACCTTCTGGTCAAAATCGAATCTTCTTTGGTAGTAAATAAAGTTTCTAGTAGAAAATTTAACTGTTCTATAGAAAATTCCTATTTTCAGTTCTAAAATTTAACAACCTAATAGAAAAATAAATTCTTTTGTTGAAAATTCCTTTTTGTTGAACAAATACAGCTGTTTAATTTCTAATCACAATCCATTTTTGTTGTTGAAATATCATCTATTATATTTATTTTTCAAAATAATCATATTTTTATTATGAAAATTACTGTCCATGTTTGAAATTGAAACTATCTTTCTTAAAAGCTCAGCTTTTTGGTTGATTCATAATTTTAGTTCAAAGCACCTTTGCTTTTTTTGTCAAAAAATAATTTTTTACCTTAAAATATAAATATTTCGTTAAAAAATTCAAATGATTTGTTAAAATTTCCACTGTTTTGTGAAAAATTCGTATCTTGGGTTCTAAAATTCAACCATTTAGTAAAAAATTTATAGTTTGTTAAAAATGTTATTATTTTGTGAAAATTCTTGTTTTTTTGTTACAAAATCAATTTTTTTCGTTTCTAATTCTACTGTTTATTTTACAATATCAGAAACAAACTATTTGAAATATCACAATGACAAAATTTTGAATATTGACTTCTAAAATGTTTTAAAATGAAATTTCTTACAACTCTTTGGATTTTTTAAATATAGCTTAAAACTATATATAATAACATTTTACTTCTTAGAAATGAAAAAAGTACAATTAAATTTTTTTAATTTCAATCTATATATTTCAAATTTGCATAGAATATTTTTACAAAATCATAACATATACCTAAAAGCAAAAGTGTCAAGACAATTCGGAAAAATGAGTTTTGATGTTGAAGGCAATGCATATGAGTTTTTACTTTATTATTTAAAAAATTGTAATAAATTTATATTTTACACGAAAAAGCCGATGTTCGTGAACATATGCAGCTTAAATTAGTATTTCATTCCTATTTTATTAATAATATAACATATGTTTTAAATTTTCCTGGGTATAACTTTTAATTATGCTGCTACATATTTTTGATATATTTTCTATCAGAACAAAAAAGATATCATATTTAATGTTTATGGCTTCTATTATTTGAAAGGTTGGAAGTTTTTACTTAAAAAACAGTTATTTATTCTCTAATATATTAATCAAATAAAAAAAAATTGTTTCTTTAGCAGTTGAAATGCTAAAATGAAAAGGAAATTCTAAA
>NC_046665.1:89263963-89270833 GCF_010883055.1 Belonocnema kinseyi
TCTGGCGTGATTGTCGGAATTCTATCTACTGAATTTAAAAGTTATATAGGTCATTTTAAGGGAAATTTATTTTGTCATGAGAAGCTCAAATAAAAAATTTTATTCAAAATTTCTTTTATGCTGAAAATACCAAAAATGTAAAACAGTACTTTTTCCAAACTCGTCAAATTTTTCTCATAATATGAGATACCCCAGGAAATAGCTAATAAAATGCAAAACAAAGTATTATTTTTAATGAAAAACTTCATTCTCTGTTTCCGAAGTATGAATTTACTTCTATTTAGATATATTTAGTTGTTGCAGTAGTCACAAACATTTTCGTAACCAATTTCCCCTGCGCAGCCAGTGTTATAAAAACCAGAGGTATCTCATATTATGAGAACCACACCGTGCAACTATGAACTTACTATGCCTGACCTGTGCAATGAAAAACTTCAACACTATCAATATTTTCCTACTTAGTTATTCAATCCCCATCACTCCAGGCAAACTTTACTGCTAAAAACATATTTAATCAATAATAAATAGGGTTTAAAGAATTTCCTTCCAGGAACTCGGCCACCATCGATTTCACAAAAAGTTTGCCTATAATCTTTAGAAGCTCAATGAAAAATGGACTATACCACGAAATTACTCTTTCTTCAAGGGCTACAAGTTAGTGATAGAACCAACAGAGTGGGTCTATTAGTTTAGCTGATAACCCGTTTTCTCATATTACGAGAATATCTTATATTCGAACACACACACACACACACACAAAATGAAAATTTTAAATTATCTTGAAAACGGTAAGAGATAAGCTAAAAGTGACAATATACAATAGGGTAGCTCAAAAAAGCTTTTTTTTGTAGGCCAACGATCCCCCCTCATTTCGTTCCAAATCCGAAAAAAGAAATTTCCGATTTTCAATTTTTTTATTTTAACAGGTGCCGGTTTTGACCTACAGTTATCAATGTAAAATGCATGAGAAAAAATCACTTTTGTGAGTTTTTGAAATAATTTTTTAGGGCTTGATAAAATGCGACGAGAAAGAATAGGGGCTTGTGGAAAATTATCCAATCAACAATTTCATGTATCAGACATAGTGGTTTAACCCCCCTAAAATACCCCCACGTGCACCTGAAAACTATCCTTGAATCAAAAAATGTCAATTATTCTTGAAATGGAATTTGTTTAAATATTTTCGTTTCGAACATTTAAAAATAAAAATTAATAATGAGGGTCTAGTGGAATACTTATAAGTAGTGGTTCATTTATTTTCAATTATGTAAACAAATTCCATTTGTTAAACAAGTTTTTTTGTGATAATAAGTTAAAAAAAAAGAAATAAAAAAATATATATTAAACAATGTTATTAAATATTCCACTATAGAAATATTAATAGTTTCTAATGAAAAAGTATTTAAACAAATTTCGTTTGTTTAAAAATTGAAAATTAATTATATAATGTTAACAAATATTCCACTAAACCAATAGTAATAATTTTTAAGGAAAAAAAAGAATTTTCGAAACAAAAATTATTTATACAAATTCCATTTGATTAAATAATTGAAAATTAATTAAATGATAATAAATATTTTACTTAATCAATATTAATCATTTAAAGTACAAAAAAACGAAAATAAGTGTTCAAGAGGTCGATTTCAAGAATAAATGACATTTTTTGTTTTAAGGATAGTTTTCAGGTAGAGTGGGGTATGTTAGGGGTGTCAAACCCATATGTCTGATACATGAAATTCTTGATTGGATAATTTTCCACAAGCCCCTATACTTTCCCGTCACATTATTTCAAACCCTAAAAAATGATTCAAAAATTCACAAAAGTGATTTTTCCCCATGGATTTTACATGGAAAACTGTGAGTCAAAACCGGCACCTGATAAAAAAAAAAAAAATAAAAAATTTTGGGAATTTCTTTTTTTAATTTGGATTGAAATTCGGGGGATCGTTGCCCTCTAAAAAGGCGTTTTTGAGGCACCCTAGTATATATTTAACCGTGTACTTTGAAGGGATATCAATGACATTGACTAGAATTAACTCTTATTCCTGGTACATCACAAGTTCGGATACTTTCCAGATAGACTTTGCATTAGCTTTTAATCATTGAATTACGAATTATTATATATTCATATTGTCCTAAATCGCAAATTCTGGAAGTGTATAAATAATTTTTGTTTAATTCCATTGGTTTGAGAAAGCATGAGTTTTCTTCAGAGATGTTATTGAAGTTATGAATGCCCATCAAAGCAATAAAGGAAATGAATTAGTCAAGCCAACCCCCAAAGTTGACAAAGTTACCCCCCATGGCACGAAAGCCATCCACTTCGCCATACTCCTTCAATATTTCCAAATAGAAGCGAACAAAAGATATTTCATTCTTCTAAAAATCTTCACTTAGAATTGTAATCAATTTCGCGAACTTAAACAACTTTTCCTTTTTCAAAACTAAATTCTCTCAAAACACGAAAAAGACGGTGATTTTTTTACGAAAATATGAGAATAATAGGAGAATAAATTAATTTTAATGAAATTAATGTGGGTACAATATTCCCAAAATTTCAGGTGAAAATATATTGCGTTTCTAACAAAATAGTTGAATTTTCAACCCAAAAAAATCACAGTAAATCTCAGAGATATTATTTATCTGAAATTGGATAAAAACGCTTGAAACGTTTGAAAATTACAATTATCCGACGGCATATAATTTTGATCGCGAGTTGGGTAAAAATTATTCGTCGTCCGATAATTCAAGGAAGCAGTTGCATTTTCCATCAAATACTTGAACTTTCAAGAAAAATAGAAGAATTTTTAAGAAAAGGCTTAAGACTTAAATATTCAACCAAATACTTGCATTTTCAAACAATCCAGACAAGCAGAAGAATTTTCTACAAACAAAGACGTTAATTATTAATTGACTTTTCAATTTAAAAAAATTAACATTGAAACAAAAAAGATGATTTAAATTTTTGATTGAAGATTTTAATTTTAATGATAGTAGACTTTTCAATTCAAAAGAATTAACTTTGAACTAAAAATAGTTAAATTTTCTTAATGGGCTCTATCATTTTAGTTCCCATTTAAGCAAAAAATGAGAAAAAGGGGTAGTTTCGTGAAAACACGAAAAAAGGAACAATTCTTTTTAAATCAGTAAAAGAGGGGAAAGATTGTAAAGTTTCAATATACAATTTTTTTCTTTACTTTTTGGAAATTACCCTAAAAAAATGGAAAAGAGGGAATCTGAAATCAAAGCCCGTGTGCACTTAATCAGCAAGTATTTATCAGGTAAGTGGTCTCCCTCTGCTATCATTTTTTCCTCTCGCTTCAGTCTCTTTTTTTCTTCTATCGTATCCAGCAGTTCGCTGGGTGGCATTCGAGTGTTCCTGGTGCAAAAGGGGAATAGAGAGGGACGAAAATGTATCTAACCACCGGGGAACAAAATACGAATGCCGAGGGCCAATGTCTACCACAAAAGCCATTGTCCGCCACTTACTGAATTCGCCGACCAACGTCGCTACTCCCATAACCCTTTTCCCCATAACCCACCCCTACCCATGACCTCCACCTCCACCTCTCTTCTACGGCAACGATGTAAAACACTTCCCGTGAATTTTATTACTCTCGTACCCACCTGTCTACCCGCCCAACCTGTACTTTGTTTTCCACTTTTAAAAAACGCGCCAGAAACGCTTATCGCACACGAATCCGATATTTTATCTGACTTTTTATTGTACAATGAGTCCTTTCTCCTGTCCGCACCTGGCAGCTAATTTTACTTGAATTACTCGTTAATTGAAGTTTACTACCATGTTTAAAAATATCAAGATGCAGTATACTAAATCCCAGCGCTTTAAATTTAAATATCTTAAACTAATACTGTAAAAAGGGGTAAACCATTCCGTTATGATTTCTCATTTACTCATTTAGCCACAACTCCTTTATCCACTCCTCACCCAATCCATCCTCCCCCACAATCTTTACCACATTACCTTGCCAGCTTTTTTATCTTTCATTCCTCTCCTACAACTTTCCTGCACATGAACCCATATTTCTTACCACATTCCCTTGCCAGCTTTCTTCATCTTTCATTCCTCTCCTACAACCTTCCTGCACATGCTCCCTTATTTCCTTTTCCCTTTCTTCTAAATATCTTCACTAAATTTCCTTGCCAACTTTCTTTATCTTTAAATTCTCTCCTACATCCTTCCGATACATGCTGCTATATTTGCTTTTCCCGCTCTTCTAAATATCTTCACCACATTCCCTTGCCAGATTTCTTTATCTTTCATTTCTCTCCTACATCCTTCCGACATATGCTCCCACGTTTCCTTTTCCCATTCACAGATTCTGATTTTTCTGTTTTTCTTTTTTTCCAAATATATCCCTTCTTTCATCTCGTTTCCGAATCTGAATCTTGATGTTCTGGTACACCTTCTCTCTACACATGCCTTTTATAAATACTTTTGTACTCCTTCCTTTTTTATCATCTTATACCATCTATTATGATTTTATTCCTTAATCATCCTCTATACCTCTCTTAATTTCCTTGGCCTGTTCCTTTTCTTTCGTTCTTTATAATTTACTCCAGTCCCGTACCCCACATATGTAGCAGTAAAGAACTCTAGACTAGCCCCTAGCGTCCACCTTATATACCTTTCTTTTAAATCCCAATCTCTTCTGTTAACTTCCGTCATCATATCTCTGCTCCATAGACCAATACCAGTCATACCGACGTATTAAATATCCACATTCTCCTTCTTTAATCATTTTTCAACCTTCTTTTTCCTATTTCCCACATCAATTTCTTTACCCATGTTGCTTTTTTCCATCCTTTCTCTTAAATTAACTCTATGAACTCCATTTGTTTGTGAGGTATTTCCTAAATATTTAAACTCATTTTTACTTCTTCGAACATTACTTTCTTTCATTTCCCAGTCCTTTCTTCTTTCTTCCACCTCATTTCTTAAATTTTATCATCCTTGTCTTTTCTATATTAAAATTCAACTTTATCCCATCTAAGTATTTCCCCAATCCTGTGATCAAGTATCCCTTCTTCATCATTTCACTATATCGTCCACGTATACGCTAGTGTATATATTTTTAAAATCCGATTGCCAGTCAGGTGCTTTCCCATTAGGCTATTAGAGAGATCGAAAGAAGCATCCAGAAAAAATTTAATTAAAAAATTGGTTTAAATTTATTTTTCGTCTGATCTAAAAATAACGCTAAGTATTTTTTAAACGATGCTAACTATCTCTGATGATGATACAGATTCCTTTAAAAATTACTCGTATCGTAAACGCAACACCTGGCTTCAGATAGTGTATATTTATGGCAAAGGATTCTTCTTTCGATCTCTCTACCAACTTAGTGAAAAATCACCAGACCGGCAATCGAAGGTTCTGTGGTTTCATTGTCAGTTGAACGTCGAGAGCAGACCTTTTTTCAGAAAAAATTGTATTTCAAAAATTTTTTATTTTATTTTCCATCTAGCCTAAAAATGAAGTTAAGTATTTTCTGTTATTTGAAAAATTAACTTAATCGATAGTTTCATTTATATTATCACGGTGATGAAAAAGATATCTTCACTGAATGCTTGTAACTATCTCGGATGATAATAGAGATTTCTTTAAAAATTACTTGTATATATCATTTCTTTTCTCATCCTAACTCCTGTCCATCTTCTTCTCTTCATCTCTTCGTCAGAATCTGAGATTAATATAATAAATAAAAGAACCGGCCAACTCGTAATTATATATTTTATAACTTGAGTATTTTTTTTGCGTAAAAATCCGAAAGATTGTCGATTTTGTCTGTGAAATAAATATCGAACTATACTTTAGAGGCTGTTTTCTTCAGTTTCGTGAATGAATTTGGATAAAAAACAATATTTATATACGACTACAATTTTGTGTATTTTGGTAATGTCCCAAAAATAAGAATTCTAAACAAAATAGTTGAATCGCTAACCAAAACTGATTAAATTCAAATTTTTAATTATTTTTGAATGTTTTCAAAACTTTTAATATATTATGGATTTTCCCTGAATTAAAAGCAAATGTTTGCAAAATTAATAAAATAATAATCCAAATTTTTTTTAATAAAATAAAAAACAAACATTAGCCAGAAGAGGAAAAATGTCAATAATACTGAAAATATTATAGAATTGAAAAATATAAACAAATTATCTTGCATTTTTTCTCGAAGTTTCTGCAGATTATTTATTCGTTTTTCTTTAATCGAAGATACTTGCGTTTTTCACACAGTTACTTTTGTAAAAGAAACTCAATAAAAGGAATCAAGAAAGCATATTTTTAGAAATTGAACTCAGATAGTTTTTTTATTGTTCATTATTCCCATTGTTGTTAAGTTTAAATTTAAAACGTGGATAAATATTGTAAAGTCAATTCACTAACGCAAACATTTTTCACGATCAATGAAATTTAAAAAATCGAACACTAAAGCTAAACAAATTTCCATTTGAGGTAATACAAAGTGAGATTCAAATGAAAGTACTCAAAGTGGAACTGTTGAATTTTGAACTTTTAAAATTGAAGTTATATTATTATATATTGTATATATAATATATAAATAATGTATATATAATATATATATATATTATTATAATTGAATGTTATATTAAAATGCTCAATAATTTACACGTAAAAAATGGAAGGTAATAACATTTTTTCAATATAAAAAGTATAATATATATAGTTGTAACATAGTTGTAGTAAGTGCGGTTCAAAACAACAGAACGCGCAGGGCTCTTGACAATGGGTTGGCCAACAATGCCGACCAATCTAGAGCTGGGGGAGCCAATGAAAATGGATTCAATGCGATGGATCGGCGGGATCTCGTGACCTTTGGGTGG
>NC_046665.1:89270933-89272023 GCF_010883055.1 Belonocnema kinseyi
GCAGATCGAAAGTACAAGGTCACTCATGTATTTTACATGGACGATCTTAAGATCTATGCTAAAAACAGAGAGCAACTGCATCTAGCTCTGGGGATTGTCGACAAATATACTAAGGAAATTGGAATGGAATTTAGGTTAGACAAATGCGCCAAGGTTTATTTGAAGCAAGAAAAACTTAATGGCATCCCTGAGGATCCTGAGCTCGTTGATAGAAGCGCCCTATGACACCTTTGCGCTTTAGAGACTTATACATATCTGGGCGTGTCACAGAGCTGCATTCAGGATGTGTAATCTATAAAGGATACTCTCCGAAGCAGATACAAACGTCTCATCCGACAGATTTGGTCTTCCGAACTGTCGGCGAGGAACAAAGTATCTGCAACGAACATGCTTGCCGTCCCGGTACTACTCTATTCATTTGGAGTAGTTCCATGGACGAAGAACGAGCTCAGATCTCTTGATATCGGGATAAGAAAGTTTATGCACATGAACAAAAGCATGAATCTTAAGTCTTCCGTTCCGCGATTGTATATCTCACGCCGTCAAGAAGGTCGCGGAATATTGAGTCTTGAATGTCTTCACAACAGGATTATTCTGGGTACAGCACATAGAGTTGCAAATGGCTGAAACACTCGGACCTTACTTCAGTATTAGGGGTGAGCAAAATGCATCAAATCTTATCTATCTAGAGTACTCACTCCTGAAACCCCGGATTAAGAAAGCACAAGAGAAAAACTTTCGTGAACAGCTCCTCGATAAGAGGATGCACGGTACCTTCCACAGAAATGTGAAGGATCAGTCAATGTCTTGTGAGCTAACGTTTGCTTTCCTTAAATCGCCCGGATTGAAGTCTGGTACAGAGGGTTTCATTTTTGCATGCCAAGACGGTGTCATTTCCACCTTAACATACCGTCGCCACATTTTGAGCCAAGAAATTCCCGCTGATAGCTGCAGAGCGTGCCATGCACACCCCGAGCATTGAGCTCATATACTATCTAGTTGTCCAACTCACGCGGGAACGACCTACATTCAAAGGCACAATGCGGCACTAAGAGTGCTTTATTACCATCTCTATCACTCCTACGGCATT
>NC_046665.1:89272123-89278613 GCF_010883055.1 Belonocnema kinseyi
AAAAACATGATAGCCAAGGAGAATGAAAAGAAAGAGAGGTATCGAGACCTTATAAGGGAATTGCAACGATTGTACCCGGAATATTCTGTTAAACTGATCGTCCTTATGATCGGCGCTCTTGGAGGTGCCAAGCTTTCACTTGCTAATGGCCTAAAACGCATCCCTGCGTCTCAACAATATGTTAGAACACTTGCGGGAAAAATGCAGAAGGCGGTTGTCCTTGGGTTGCTCCGTGTTCATAGGGTGCACGAGGCTTTTGCTGGAGCGTCGTATTGCTTCCTTTACAGACTGTAACCACCTTTCTCACGGTCGTGAGACGTGGTTGTGGCTGAATTTTACCGCGATTTCGCTGGAAGCGGGTGCATGCAATTTTCCAGATTAGCACCCGCTCCCAGCGAAATCCTGCGGTTGTCCTTATGACAAATTTTTAATATAAAATATATATATATATATCATATAAATAATTTTCAATGCCCTCAATTAAAAAAATTAAAAAATTTTAAACTGAACACTTCTTAAATCAGAAATTCAATTATTTTCATTTTAAATAATTTAAACACCCTTAAAAAGCTTTAAAATTTTATTTCAAAATCTTGAAAAATCTAGACGTTGTTTTAAATTTGTTCAAATGAAAATTTTGTTTCGAAACTTTTTCAGAGCTTCTAAATATCTGTCGAAATTAATTGAATTTTTCCTACAATTTTTGGGGAATCCTGCAAATGTTAGAAAATTTTCTTAAAATTTGATGTATAAATAACAATTTAACATTTATTATTTGTAGACGAAATCTGAGTAATTTCAAGAGATATTTAGAAGCTTTGAAAAGATTGAAAATGAATTTAAAACTTGATATGATAGTCTAATTTCAAACAAAATGTGAATTTTTGCAGATTTTAAACAAAAAATTAGAAGCTATTCAAGAATTGTGAAAGGCTTCAAAAGAATAAAAAAATGTTCTTAAAATTATTTTTCATTAAAAAAAATTATTTTAAGAAAGTATTTAAAACGGTTTAAAAAGATTTACAAAATTTTCGAAAAAGTATCTGAAAGATTTTAAGAAAACTTTTTAAAATTTGCATGATAATTTTGAATGTTTCAAAAACTCCTAAATATCTCTTAAAATTACTCAAATATTTTTACAAATGTCGGTAGTGTAAATTACACATCAAAATTCAACAATTTCACTTACAAATTAAACATTTTTCAAATATAACAATGAAAATTGTAACGTACAACGTTTAAAAGATCTTCAAAATTTTTACGATTTCAGGTTTTCTATGTCAATCAATTTAGTTTAAAATTGTTTACTTTTAAATTTTTGGTTTCAAACCACTTGTATTTAATGAACAGTCAAATATTGCTCAATATTCAATAATTAATCTTTTTCTTAATTCAACAATTTCCAATTGAATATGTTAAAAATTGAATATTTTAGACTCAAACAATATTTTAAATTTCATAAAAGCCTTGAATTAAAAATACATTACTATGAAGTTGTTTTTAGGTTGAAAATAGTTCATAAAGCTTCAGTCAGACATTCAAATTTTTTTAATGACAGGCTTTCAATTTGAAACGGTTTAATTTTTAACATTTAAATCTGAAAATTCTCAAATTTTGAATTGATTTAAAAACGTTATGACAAATAATTTTTTGTTCACTTTTTAATATTTAAAGTACAGATCCATTAAAAAATGTATTTATCTTTTTGTTTATTTACTTAATAAAAAGGTTTTTATCAAAAATTTTCAACTTCAAACGCTTTTAATTTTTAATTGTTTAAATCCTCAACACAACATTTTAACATTTTTTTAAATTAAAGAGGCAAGCTTAATAATAAAAATCTAAAATGGAAATTTAAGAAGATAATAATTCAACGAATTATTTTTAAAACTTTTGAAATCGAATTTGGACACATTTTTCTTTTAAAAATGTGTAAAATTCCCGGTTAAAACATAAATTCACTAAGATTTCTTGGTTCTTCCCGGTCTCAAAAAATTCCCGGTCATTTTCCGGTTTCCCGGTCCAGCGGCCACTCTGAGGCTAGAAAAAATTAAAATACCATGAATGAGTATAAAATATTCTGGAATATTTAAATACAAGAAAATGAAAAGCGCTTAATAATTTATTCTTGTATAATTAGAATTTAATTACTAATTAATTTCGTTTATACTCTTTCTGCGTAATCCTATGTATTTAGCATTTAGTACACGCATTTCGAGAAAAGAACGTCGTTCTCCGATACGTTTTGAGTGGAAAGGGTAATGAGAAATGTGTAGCCTTTTCAAACGTTTTTTCGCATTTCTCACTTGTCTCAAAGTGAATACACGTTCTGCCTATACGGTGCTAAGTAATCCGGGCACACTCGGTGAGAAACGTCACAGTAAAATTACTTTTTAATTATTGTGGGGAGGATTTCGCTTATTACGCGATATCTCAACCCTCGCTTTTTTAATTCCCTCCGTCTCTCTGCCTCTACCTCTACCTCTACCTTATCCTTGCAAGGGTCAGAAAAAAAGGGGGGTTAGGTAAGTCCTGGAATTTCCTATTCCATTCGTGATCCTGATGACCCTTTCCTGGACATGATATTCTACAGCGCTTTTTAATTTAGATAACGCATTCTTTCGGTCGACGAAGCACGTATTAAATTCAATGCTTTGAAATTCTCCACTTGCTTTGGTAAAATTGAATTCTTCTCTGATTACAAATCCTTACATGTATAATTGCTGAATATGACTTTGTTAGAAATTGTATTATTTGAGAACTGGAAATACTGACCAGAAGGAGTTATAAAAGTACAAAAAAGTCCAAGTTTTAATATAATATGTGAATTATTGTAAAAGTCATTTTTAGACAGGGGAAATAAAGTTATTTTCCAAGAAAATAGGGAAATAATTTCTTTTGAATAAAATTCATGTGTATGTAATATATTGAATTTTCAACCAGAAGAAATCAATATTTCAACAATAAAGTTAAACTTTTTAGCTAAATATCAAATATTTTATGTGACAGTTGACTTTCAAACAAGAAAAGATGAATTCTAAACAAAAAAGTTAATTTCCAACGCGAAGTATATGATCATCAAACAAAACAATTGAACTTTCAAGTAAAACCATTTAATGTTTGTCCAACAAATAAAGTCAACAAAATAGTTCAATTTTTAAGCAAATTTTTAACCAATTAGTTGAAGTTTCAACCTAAACAGATATATTTTTAACTAAAAATAAAATAGTTAAATTTTCAGTTAAAAAAGTAATTTCGAACAACAAAAACTTACCAGAAGAGCTGAATTTTTAAACCAGAAACCCGAATTTTCTAGAAAGCAGATGAGTTTTCAAATCCAAAATATGAATTTTCAATAAAAAAGTTAAATTTCAACCAAAAATGAAATTAATAAATTTTTAATGAAAAAATTAATTTGAAAAAACACGAATTTTCAACAAAATAGAACTTGAAACAATAAAATTATTTTTTTAGCAAAGTAGTTAAACTTTCAATAATTATTAAATTATCAATTAAAAAATATTTTTAAAAAATAGTTAATCTTCAATAAATAATATGAATTTTTAACCAAGCAATAGAATCTTCAAACAATTACTTGAATTTTCCACCCAAAAAAATGAATTCTGAACGAAAAATGCAATGTCGCCGTAAAAAATGCGCAAAATCGTACTTTTCATGTCTTTGTTTTTTGAAAAATCATATTCATATATTTTTAATAGTAACTAAGTATTCGAACGTATATATTTTCGTTAATATTTTCTCTAATTTACATTAAAATACAATAAAAAATATGCAGTCAGTCTGTTGGAAGACCATTTTTGAAAGGTATTTTGCGGGGATCACTTACATTCCGAACTGGGTTTTCGGAAATCAAGAAATCAAAATGACTTTTTTTTAGTTTATTTAGTGTTTTAGCCCCTAATCAAATATGCTTGCTCAGTTTAAAATTTATTTGTTTAACAGTTTTCAAGTAATTGTGGTCACCGATTTTGAAAACATGGTTCCGACCGAGTGGCTGTATCTTTTTAATTATTATTTAATAAAAATATGCAAAAATATTAACGAAAATATGTACTTTCTAAAAAAACAAAGATTTTTCCTATTCCTGACTGCAACTAACCTATTAAGCAAAACAACGAAAAAAAGGAAAGTTTCTTGAAAAGAGAAAAAAAAATGCGTAGAAAATTATTTAAATTGCATTTGTTTAAACAAATAATGAAAAAGTGGTTATTTCTATTCAGAAATTTTTTTTTAGAAAATATGGCTTATTTTAAGAAGAAAAGGTCTCTAGTAACTTTTTTTTAAAATGCATATTTCAAAAGTTATCAATATTTAAAGGTCGAAAATTTGACGTTTTTTACTAACATTCACTGTTGATAATTTTTGATCTGTCAAAAATTTCTTAAAATTTCAAAAACGTATGCATTCTCTAAAACTTACTCTACAAATTGACATAGTTTTTCACTACGGCAGGTCTTTGCAAGTTGTACTTTTTGCGATCAACAATAGGGCTTCTTTACTGCGCGCCTCGCTGCGCGCGCTTCGGTCAACCTTACTATATCGTCATTTTTTATGGTGAAGTTTTCTATTTTATCTCAAGTTATTGTGAAACTTGCCGGAGATTATATAAATTATGTAAAATATTTATTTACATGAGTACATTTTATAGTAGACTATGTATATTTATTTCTACATTTTTTGTCTTTCTTGCATGCACAAAAAGAAATACATTTAGCTTCATACTTTACGGAAGGACATGATTTCTCATTTATGAAAGCTTTACAATTACAACACGTAACAAAATCGTCTGGAGGTGGTAGTAATATATTTATCTTTTTGTATCAATGTCTCATCCTTCACTTCATAACCGAACATAAGAGGATCTTTCGAAAAGCATATTATATCAATCAATAAAAAAGCCTTATTGTTAATCGAAAAAAGTACAACTTGCAAAGACCTGCCATAGTGGAAAACTAAGTCAATTTGTAGAGTAAGTTTTAGAGAATACATACGTTTTTGAAATTTTCAGAAATGTTCGGTAGATCAAAAATTATCAACAGTGAAAGTTAGTAAAAAAAGTCAAATTTTCGACCTTTAAAAGTTCATAACTTTTGAAATATGCATTTTACAAAAAAGATACTAGAGACCTTTTCTTCTTAAAATAAGCCATATTTTCTAAAAAAAAAATTGTCCGAATAGAAATAACCACTTTTTAATAATTTGTTTAAACAAATGCAATTTAAACCATTTTCTACACATTTTTCGAAAAATTAAGTTGGGGATTCGGATTCAGGGGCTTAAAATACATCAGAATAAAGGGTTTTCAGCTTTGGCGGTCTTAGTGCATACGGCAAGGTACCCAGCCTCCGGACTAAACGTACTTCAGAAATAAAAAATATTCTAAAAGTAGGTTCAAAATTAATTTCAATGTTTAATCCCCTTTTTCTCAATTTTTAATTTACAAATGCGAACTGAATTAATAAAACCCAGGAAGAAAACCTTACTATTTTTTTATTTAAAGTCCATTCTTTTCGAATGAAAAGACCAGTATTAAATTTTTGGTTAAGAATCCATCTTATTTTGTGATAAAAATTCATCTTTTTTGCTTAACAATTTCATTAGATGGTTGAAAATTGAATTCTCTGGTTAAAAATTCAACAATTTTATTAAAGTCATACTTCTTGGTTGATTTTTTTTTCTTTCCAGCCTAACAAATTTGTTTTGGTTGAAAATTCAATTATGTTGTTGAACACTCATATTATCGGTTTGAAAATTCATCGCTTTCTGTATACATTTCACGTTTTTTGGTTAAAATGTAAACTCCTCTGTTGACAGTTGAATTACCTTCTCAAAAGTTCATTCTTTTTTGCTAAAAAAACAAATTTTAGTTCAAAGTTCTTCTTTTTTTTTGTTTGTTAAAAATTGATGTTCCTATTTTTTAAGGGAAATTAATTTTCTTGGTTGAAAATGTAGCTACTTATTTACAAATTCATGTACTTTGTTAAATATTCATATTTTTTAGTGGAAAATTAAACCATTCTATTGAAATGTTATCCTTTTAGTAGAAAGCTCATCTTTTTTGTTTGAAATGCAACTGATTGCAACTCGTCCTTTTTGGTAAAATTCAACTGTTCGTGACTACAATGAAAATCTTTTCATGGCTAATGTATATCAAGTAATAAATTTTTGGTAGAGAATTAATCTTTTTTCATTTTATTTACGGACCTTACAAAAAATGGTAAAACGGAAAAAATGTCGGAAACAAACTTTACGTGATTTATGGGCGGCACCCAATTAACCATTGAGACAATTTTCTGGTATATTGCGATTCGTTAAGAAGGAGAAAATATTATTTTAGCCAATAAGAGTAAAAGTTCAAAAATATACTTTTTTAAATTAAAGAGGTAGTGACATGTGCAGATGATTGCAAGACAATAGTCTCTTTTTGCGAAATAATATCAAAATAGTGTCTATATTAATTAACTATATT
>NC_046665.1:89278713-89287433 GCF_010883055.1 Belonocnema kinseyi
GAGAAGCCATTATACAGGGGTATTTTCATATTTCGCGCCTTTAAACTTGCATTCGGATCGGCCATTCGGCCAAGTCCGTGCATCTTCGGATCAAGTTTATGATAATTTCCATGGTTGCGTTTGAAACTTCAAACGGTTATGTTCAAATTCACCTGTTTTCCCTAATCGCTGTCAGTAAATGTGGCAATGTTCATTTAAAGTTTACGCATGTAATATTTCATTGACTTTATTTAAAACATATCCTGTCTATTCATAACATACCTTTTTTATGCAGTAAAAATAAGCGTTAAACACCATTCACTCTTCGCCCATCGGAGGCACAGAATATTATTACTATTTTATAGTATTTGTCACTCAGCAGCCATTCTATTATGTTATTGGCACAGAAAAAAAATGACGTTTACTTTTCAGTTCACATATCTCACTTCATTATAAGTAAACACTTTTATTATTTGTAATTACTATATAACATAACCTATATTGTTTTGACACTTGTATCCGTTTGAAGTTTCGAACGCAACCATGGAAACTATTATAAACTTGATCCGAAGATACACGGACTTGACCGAATGGCCGATCCGAATGAAACTTTGAAGGCGCGAAATATGAAAATACTCCTGTACAATGGCTTCTCCTCTGCTGTTGTGTAATTCGGGTAGCATTCAACTCGCCATGTATGTAAGCCCCAGCGTGTCCACCCTGTATATGAAGCTTTAAATAAAAATTGAGACTACGCTCAAAAACCGCAGCTATCCACAGCTGGTTTTTTGATACGTAATAAGGAAAACCCTAATCATTATCTTAAACTAAATATCTCGGTAGAACTCCGTGGAACATTTTTTATATTCAACAAATTATATGACTTATCGTTTTATCTTTGAGACGATTTCAACCGAGTTTACATGCTCTTGTAAATTCGATTCAATAAAATCATGATTTACCAATTAAATAATATTGAAGTACTTACTTTTCAGAGACGATTCCATTTTGGAAAACAGAAATTTGTTCACCATTTCACAAGTTATGCGTTTTTTTGTGCAGTCGTTTTCACTTGTATCAAACGCGTTGAATATTACTCGTGAAACTCTAACTTTCCGACTCAATCTCTCAGTAAAAAATAAAGATTTTATTATCATTGCATGTCGCAATAAGTTACACATATACTGCTGAGACTTATCTATAAGTAAAAAACACTTCAGGAAAAATTTTTTGGGGTTTTTGACCACCTTTTTCCGATTTTTGACCACTGTGCGACGAGACAATTCTAGGACAAGACATTTGCCACATAAATTATTCAGCATCCTTCGCTTATTTGATTTACACAATCGTTCTGCAGTTTTATAAAAAAAAAAATTTATTACCAAGATGCAAACGCAAACGGATTATATTTTTATGTTTCTTTTTTTCGCGACGACGTCCGTGACTTTTAAGATATGCTTTCAAGAAAATAATTTGATAGAATCAACGTAACTTTTTGCTTGATTCTAGTAAAATGTTCTCTTAAATTATTTGGTAAATCCAACCAACAAATTTTGGTAACTCAATAAAATATTTTCTAAAATCAACAAAACAATTCAACCAAAATCTCTTGATAGACTGAAACAAACACATTTTGTCATCTGAACCAAAATTTTGTTCTTTTAACTAAAATGATATCTTAAATAAATCTTATAGGGTCAACAAAACTATTTTGTTAAGTGAAGAAAAAATTTGTTCAGGATGCGTGATCAGTTCGAGGCCTGACTGAGCAATTCATATTTTGGCACGATTTTTATTCTTAAATCTCGAGTTGCTCTAAAAATCTTGTTTACTTCGCGGATTAAAAGAGGACTTCGTCACCGGATATCATAGAGTGGTGATCTCATATAGTGGAATGTGGTGTGTACATTCGAATATGGAAGAGAAAAATTTACCGTCACGGTATGGGTTATTGAACATCGCGGGTTGGCAGTTTTATGGGGATTCACGTCACACCTCGCACGTTTCGAAGCACCCTTTCCCATTTGCAAACGTCCCGCCACAGGAAAACGTGTCAGTATTGGCACTACCACTATTCATCCCCCGGCTTTTTTATTATTCCCTTTTGCATCGAGTTGTGAAGGCGGCTTCTCGAAACTCTGAATATTACCTGGCATAAAGACATTCAATGCTTGGAATAAAAACGAGGTTTTTTCGTTTCAACCTTTTGTGGGAATTTTAACGAAGATGTAGTCCATGAAATGTAGACGGATCTATAAACGAGTGACAAAAGATCAACATTACGCTTTTACTACAACAATCTATAGATGAGATTTCGGGTTTTCAATTATTTACTTCTGGTCATAAAAATAAAAAATAAAGAATAAACAAAACAACTTTTCCACGAGAGTTTTTAAATATAGGATTTGGATGAAATTATAGAAGCATGTGTTCCCCAAGAAATATAAATACAGATTTAAGATCATTCTTGACCCTCAAAAGTACGCCGATATAATTTTAAACTTGAAGTATTCTCATTTTAAGGTCATGCAAGCGTAACCTTAATATTCTTTTACTTTTTTTCAAACCCAACTTACTTTCACGCAAAACGCGATATCGAGTTTAAAATTTGGAAAAATAAATAAAAAGCACTAAGAAACGTTTATCTGTTCCTAAATTTTTAAAATTACAAAAAAAAATTTGTTTTAACAATTTTTTTCCTATTTTACATCATTCTAAACATTTAGGATCACACAAACGTTTCTGAGTACTTCTCTTAAATTTTCCCAATGTTAAACTCGATAACGCATTTCGTGTGAACATAAGTTCGATTTGAAAGAAAATTTTGACGTTATGCTCACATGGCTTTCAGAAAAAAATCTTATTTCGAGAAAATAAAAAATGAGCTGCAACAAAAGTGATCCTACTGTTAGCCTGTGAATCAAAGAAATAAAAATATTAATGAAACATTTTTTCTAAGTGAGAGAGGAGGAAAAAAAATGGCTCTTATCCAGTTTTCAATCCCATGAATTTTTTAATTGCTTATGTTTCTTACAAAATGACGAAAATATCGTAGGACCTGTTAAATATGTGTAATATATGTTCTTTCTGAAATGTCAAACTTTTGCACAATGTTTTCATTGATATTTGAGAATTTCCAAAAATATAAGACTGATCAAAGGATAAGAAGCAAAAATAAAATTATTTCTATAATACACAAAGGAAACTTTACTAACAATGATAGAAGCATAAAGCCATTTTTTAGAATGCTGTCGGGTGTCAAAAACATTTTTATTATTTTTTTTTTATTTTCGGTGTTTCAGAGCAGAAAACAAAATGGTTCTAATCCAGAACTCATTCTCATAATTATACTTTTAAATAATACTTTTAATTTCTAATTTTGTATTATTGTTTAATGAAAAAAAACTGTCCATGCAAGAAAATTTCCACATTTTCTAAAAAACAGGATTTGTTTAATTTTTGAAGATAGAAAATATTAATCGGTTTCAAACTAATTTTTTTAGTTTTTTCGGTTGTAAACTTATAATTTTTTTTCAGCTCAAACTATTCGATTATTTTATCATTGACCATATTAGATATTCTGAAGGTAAGCATACAAAATGAAAGCAAATCAGTGCTCTAAACTGAATATATTTAAATTATAAATTTTGAAGATTAAACTATTCCAAAAAATACTCTGTTTTTCTGTTAATAAATAGACCCTTTGAAGTTGAACTATTTCAACTTAACATTTTTTAATTGACCAATAAATTTGTATCCTACTCTTCAAAATTAAAAATTTATTTTAATTCCAAAAATAAAACTGAGAAATGGTATTTAAAAGAAAGCAATTGTTAAGGATTCATTTTTGAAAACTTTGAATGCATTTAAAACTCTATTCCTTAGTTTGAAAATTCACATTTACAGATTAGGAATCTTAGCAGGGTAATTGCCAAAATATTGAGCATTTTAGACAATGAAATTTTCCAAAACAAAAAATGAATTTTTCAATTGTTAAAAAATATACACGGAACAGATAAAAATATTTAAATTTATGGTAAAAATTACTTTTTACACGGTTTTTCTTTATTTTAACTTGCGAGCTTTTCAAAATACATTCTCATTTTATAATAATAAATTGATATAAAGCCTTACCGGAACTATTATAACCAATGTTATGTAAAAAGTATTGTATATAAAATTAACAATTTTAGCCCGAATTATGGATATTTTAAATAACTATTTTCCTGTTTTATCCTAAAATAGGAATGCACCAGGCAAAACACTTGTAGGGCAGGCATCGAAGTGAAGACAAAAAATTTTGCGTGCATTTTTATTAGAGTGAACCCTGAAGATACACTGAAAAAAATGGTTAGTTGAGCCAAATGTTTAGTTAATAAGATATCTTACTGCTATTTCATTAGTTGATACTGCTATTTTATTAGCGGGTACAACAATTCAATTAGTTGCAATGACTATTCAGTTAATACCAGCAACTAAGTAAATAGTTATTCTGTCTAATAAAATAGCAGTACCATATCTTACAAACTAAATAGTTAGCCCAACCACCCATTCTTCCAGTGTAGGGCCTCCAGAGTTAGTTCTTGTTTACATTCGGCGTGGACCTTTGTTTGGGGAGTTAGGTGCAAGGTCAGCCTCAAAACCGGTACTCTCTCCAGGGTTCACTGTATTAATTTCTAAACAAAGTCGTCTAAAATGGTAAAACTTTACTAAACTGGGCTTTGATATAAGCACTTTACTCATATAATTTTAGAAAAAACTTATTATTGAATGGAAAAGTCGAAAATAACTGGGAATTAAAGTGGTAATCTATTTGGCAATCACCCAGAAATAAAAATATTTACAAGGAATTAAAGTAATCAAAATAAAATAATGTTTGGTCGCAAACGTAAACAATCATAGGAAGACAAATTTAAATGAAATGATTTTATCCCAAAGTACTCAAAATTGTGCAATTTAAAATTGGAAAATTACAAATTCTAAGAACATAAAATCAAATTAATTCAAAATTTCACGAGATACCAAGTAATATTTACAAAAATCTGATAGAGGCTTTTTTAAATTAAAAAATAGAAAAATTCCCGCAAAAATAAAATAAATTTACTGACACTTCTGCGATCCAGATTAACATGACCAAAGATCGCAAATAAACGATCTTCCTTCAGCATTCATGATCTTTCTCGAAACTTGGCGAAAATCCGAGATTGTCATGGAGTTGAGAGGTCGGAGATAATCTTTCTCCGTGGACAACGTGGACCGGAATCTTGGTGATAACCTGGAGATTCGCTGGCTCGCGCCAGGACGGTAAATTCGCGAATTAAAGAACTTATTCCATTTGGGCATCCAAAGGGGTGTGAATGCTTTCGAGCTGGTATTATCTACCAGGACAGGGGGAGAGGTGATGGAGAACTGAACAAGAGAGAAGGAGGAACAGCGAAGTTGACAATAAATGGAGAAGAGAAGAGAGAAATGTAGGGAGTCTGAGGGAGGGAGAGAGAAGGAAAGAGAGACAGAGTAAAAGGGGAGAGGACACGTTTAGACGTTCGTACCGTTGGTAACAAAGATAACTCTATGCAATAAAAATGATTCAAAGTTTCCCGCGGCGGATGGTGGTTCCGATGGCGGAGCGGTTGACAATGGCGCGTCTTTGTCTCCAGCTTCCCCAACCCCTACAGACCCCCCACGTACCCTGCGACACCTATCTTCCGGTTTAAAGTCCCGCAGAGCGCGAGAGGAACCTCGCAACTTTTATTATTTACGACTGATATTACAGTCTAGCTCTAGAACGTCCCTGTCCCTGTCTCTGGACCTTCCATCCTCAGGGTTCCTTTCTTTTGCTCACATCAGTTTCATTTATCAAAATTGAGGGTCCGGATCAAATAACTGGTTATCAGGGGCCAAACTCTAGTGTGCATAATCATTTTGTAACGGGTTATTTGATCCAGGTCCGAAATTATGGCTTCTATGAGATAAGTTGATGCCAGAAAGAAATGAAAAAAATGGCTTTCTAAATTCAAATGGTTCGAAATTTAAGAAAATATTTACCGGTTTCTTTGGAATGCTATTTTTTGTGTTTCAGACCTTAGAGACATAGACACATTTAAGAAAAATGAGGATTTCCATAACGATGGAGTTGTGATCGTTCAAATAAACGATGAAAAAAATTTGGTTATAGAACGAAATTTTTTGCTGTTTTATTTGTGGCAACCTAAATATGCATTCAATGCAAAAATATCGCCAAATATTTCATTTGGGGGTGAGGAACTACCCCTAATGGGATTTTTGTATCTGCGAGAACGAAGTTTACAAAGGCAATACCAGCTCGATCAACCTAAAGCCCTACCTTAATGATGAGCGATTGTTCAAATTAGGAAAATTAATTAAAATACCCAGGAATTAATACTTTTTTATCGATTCAACATCTTTGAAAATTGTTATTATGTCCCAGAAGAATAGTGGTGGTCAGAAATCATACTCTTACCTTCAAAACCCACCGCTAATGGCTATTTATTTTATCATGATAAAAGATATATTAAAATTCGGAAAATCGAAAAAAAAACAACCAGAAGTCAATCGGGGTGGCCGTTTTAATGAAAGAAAAAAGTTTCCGGTCATTTCCCGTTTTTTTCCCGGCTCGCAAAAATTTCTCATGAAAAAACTCCAACTCTAAAGCTAGAAAATTTTCCATTTAAAGTAATAAAAACTGAGCTGAAAATTAAAGCACTTAAAGCCCTCTTGAATTTTAAACTTCTGAAATCAATGTTTAAAAGTTTTTGAATTAAACATTTTTTAAATTAAATTCTCAATAATTTTCACGTACAAAATGAAAGCTACTTACACGATCATTTTAGAGTTAAAAGATTCAGATTTAATTCAAAAAATATAAATCTACGTTATCATTTTCAATGCTCTAAATTGAAGCATCAATCAATGCATTAAAAAAATTACAAAACTAAACGAATGAATTTTTTGGTAAAATAAAAAAATTTTAAATTGAAAGTTACATTATTTTTAATTTAAATAGTTTTAAAATCCTCAACATCCTTCAAAATTTTATTTCAACGTCTTGAAAAACTTGCATATCATTTTACATTTTTTCAAATTTTTGATTATTTGAAAAAATTCTAAACATCTTTTAAAATGATTCGCATTTTTCCTACAATTAAAAAAAATTCTGCCAGAATAAAATTATCATAATTTTGTGAATCTTTTAAAATACTCTCTTAAAATTTAAGTCTTAAAATTAAAGCCTTTCACAATTCTTAAAAAGCTTTTAAATTTGTTATTATAAATCTAAAGAAATCCATTTTTTTAAATTAGATCGTAGGCCATTTGCGCAGAAATTTCGGCATGATTAACCGGATTTTGTCGGTACACGCAGAGACTTCGTTTAAATGATTTAAAATCACTTCAAATATTGAATTAATTTGGAATTTTTCAAAACTTCCCAATATCTCTGCAATTTACTCGATTTTTTTATAAGAATAATAGGTGTTCAATTCTTATTTATACATCAAAATTCAAACATATGACTTACAAATTAAATTTAGTTAAATATAACAATTAAAATTGTAAACTTCAAAGTTTAGTTTTTGTGTTTGGTTTTAAATATTTGATTTATAATTACTAGCTTTAAATGAACAGTCAGATATTCTCAAATATTATTTAATGTTTCTTTTTTAAAATTAAATAATGTCCAAATAAATGGTTTCAAGATTAAATATATTATACTGACAATAATCCGAATTTAATAAATGCCACCGTTGATCCACTAAAATTTTTTTATCAAAACTCTTCGATATCAAAAGATTCTAATTGTGAATTGTTCAAGTCTTTGAAACTGCATTTTAGAATTCTTTAAATTGAAATGTACGCTTCAAAACATAAAAACTGAAATATTAAATTTTTTAAGTGAAAGATTTTCGAATTACGCATTCTGCAAAATCTCTTAAACTTGATTAAATTCTTCAATATCTTTTAAAATCTTGCGATATCATTTGAAATTTCTAAATTATAAATCGCAACATTTCAAAGTACACAATATTCTTTAAAATCCTTTGACAGTTCTGAAATTCCTATAATCTTTTAAGATCCCTAGAAGTGTTTAAATGACGATCAAAATCTTGAAACCTCATGTTTATAATATTGCAAAATAAAAGTCCAGGGACACTATTTAAAAACTATGCAATTTCGTATAAAAAGATGTTTTTTTCTACTTAAATGTAAAAATAAATGTTTAATATTTTCCAAATATCTGAGTCGCCGTCTTAATAAAACCAAAAAATTCAGATTTTTTTCCAGGTTTTCTCGCGGTTCGTAAAACAGTTTTCATTGTCAATTAAATTTAAAAAATTGAACGTTGAAGCTCAAAAATTGTTCATTTGAAGTAATTAAAACTGAGCTGCAAATTAAAACACTCTAGAATTTTAAAATATAACTTCAAAAGTTTATTTATTCAAGAAATTTGTATGCTAGTGCTGAATAATTTACACCCAAAAAATGCAAGCTACTAATACTTTTCAACAAAAAATTAAAATCAAATGCATTTAAATTGCTAAATAAAATTTGTTTAACTTTTATAACTTGTAGAGTTGAAAGATTCTGAATCAGTTTCAAAAATAGAAACCCACGATGTCATTTTCATTGCTCTAAATTGAAGAATTAAATATTAATGAATTACATTTTTTTTCTAAATTATATAATTTTATGCAATTTTAAGCTAGAAACATTTGTAAATAGAA
>NC_046665.1:89287533-89308081 GCF_010883055.1 Belonocnema kinseyi
GAAAAATTGCACCCGCTCCCATATATATATATTTTATAAACTGAACACTTCTGAAACTAAAATTTAAATAATTTTTATTTTGAATAGTTTAAAAATCATTAAAATGCTTCGAAATTTTAGTTCAAAATCTTGAAACATCTATGTGTTGTTTTATATTTTTTCGAAGTTTAAATTATTTTTGAAATTTTTATCAGAATTTCTTAACATCATTTAAAATGATTTGAATTTTTCCTAAAATTTTTCCTGCACATTTTTTAAAATTCTGCCAAATTAAAGAAGTCTTCTTAAAATCTTCCACACTCATTTTTGTTAATTTTGTAAATCTTTCTAAATCTTCTTAAATATGATCTTAAAATAAATTTTTTTTAAATAAAAAATAATTTCTAGTTTTCCTAGGAAAGGTTTTTTATTCTTTTGAAACCTTTTAAAATTCTTAACAGCTGTGGGCTATTTGCATCGAAATTTTTGTACGAATAGCCGAATTATGTCGGTACACACAGATACTTCTTTTAAATTATTTTAAATCATTTCGACTTTTAACAGGTGTTCAATTGTTATTTATATATCAAAATTAAACAATTTGATTTACAAACTACAATTTTTAAAACACAACAAGTAAAATTTTAACGTTCAAATTTGGTTTCTTGTTGTTGTTTAGTTTTTAATACTTAATTTATAATTACTTATTTTAAATGAACAGTCAGATATTTCTAAATATTAAGCAACTGTTCTTTTTTTAAATTAAAATATTTCAAATTAAATGCTTAAAAAATGGAATATTTTAGACTTTAATAATATTAAAAATTTAATAAAAACCTTTATTTTAAATTATTGTGGAACTAATAAGACTTTCCAATCGAAACAGTTCAATTTTGAACGTTATAATCGGGAAACTCTAAAATTGTGAACAGATTCTGAATCGTCTCGTAAAATCAATTATCATTCACATTTTAAATCTTAAAGTACAGTTCAATTTTCAAAATCACTAATTAGTTTATATTACACAGTTGGTGGAATTAAAATGTCTTTTATCGAAAATTTTCGATTTTAAAAGCCCTTAATTTTGAATTGTTCGAGTCTTTGAAATTGCATTTTAAAATTCTTCAAATTAAAATGTAAGCTGTAAAATAAAAATCTAAAATAAAAAATTTGTAAAGTAAATGATTTTCGAGTCACACATTCTAAACGAAAAGATATCATAATTCAAAAAGATAACAATTTAACTAATTTAAAAAACGATTGAAATCAAAATTGGACAGGTTTTTTCTCTAAATATTTGTAAAATTCTCGATAAAAAAAAAATCAATGTCATTTCCCAGTTTTTCTCGGTCTTATAAAATTCCCGGTTTCCCAGTTCAGCGGCCACCCTGCTACATTAAACTGAGATAATCTTAAAAATGTGCGACTGCAAATAAAATAGAAATCATTTTTCTAAATAACAAAAATTATGAAAATAATAAAGACTTGAATTTTACTGCCATTAGAAGTAAATACCCGACTTTTAATTAAACTCACGGTCCTTTCCCGGTCAATAAAGTTCCCGGAAAATAGAAATCAAAACTATTGATCAAGTTAACTCTTCAAATAACAGAAAATAATAAATGTCATTTCTGACTAGACGGAAAAAAAATTTTCAACATTTTTAAAATTAAATTTATCTGAAAAAACGTCTTCGCAAGGTCACTCCACGGGGAATCGAATCACAGAATTTACGATGATAGGTCGGGTAAAATTTGTCTGAAAAAGATCTTAATTCGTTCCGCTGGAAAACGAACCACAGAACTTCCGATTGCACCCAAAAACACCTGACCGGCAATCGGAAGTTATGTGATTCGTTTCCCAGTGAAGCTAAGAGAAAATCTTCTTTCAGAAAAATTTAATTTTAATAACTTTTCGAGCTCTTTTTGTCCTGCCATTCCTGTGTTAAAAACCAAATATTGTTTTCCGGGACTTGATTAGCCACCGCTCAGATTAAATCTGACCAGCTTGGGAATCATGGAAAAGCTAGGATTTTTGTCGAGTACATAAACTGTAGTTTGAACTGCAGAGGATTTAATTTCAATTCCAGTTAGATGAATTTAAGTAGAGCGAAAGAGAGGTGAAAGTGGTAGAGGTTAAAAAACGAGGGACCCTCGAAATCCTCCCTTATCGAATCAACGGGTGAATGGACCTACGATCGTGGCGAGCGCATCCTATCCTCTCCTATACACCTTCTCTAGAAAGCAGGCATATATCTATACCTAGGGGGATGTAGGTAACGCGCAAGGGTCTGAATTTGCATTTTATTCGCCAGTGTAGTCCGCGGGTACGCGCGGACATTTATTTTAATTAAATTACTCCGGAGCGGAGTCGAACAACCCATTTCCTATAAATTATCCCCTCGCACTCGTACTCGTACTCGCACTCGCACTCGCTCTTTCTCCGAGTGCGGCCAGGCATTAATGTACCCGCTGATCCCGCAGTGCCATTGAAATGAAATAAAAGCACTGCTTCTACCTACCATACCACCGAGAAGTGGACGAAACGTTCGTTCGTAAACCATTCGCGATTCCACAGGACCACCGCTTCCCTTTCATTTAACACGTAATCATTTTCCAAGTGCCTCCCTTCACCTCCCTTCACTCAACTATTCTCTTCCTCTTTCACCCATATTGGGCTATATAGGTGCATATAGGTACCCATCACCGGACCGATTAAACGCGACTGACCATATCCAGAAAAAACAGAGCGGAGGTCTGATTTCAAGGAATTGAGTATGGGGACTCCATATGAATTTAAATTTTTAAAAGGGAAGAGAATAGGTTGATATTGCGCTTTTATTTCTGTAAACGTTTTTTTCACTGGGCATCGCTTCAACCGATTGCAGGGCTCGGACTAGAGTTCATAAATTCCAGAGAATTTAAGTTCAGGTTATATAACCGAGAATATGACGGAATTTAGGAGAATTTACAAGAATCTAAGAGAATTTACGAATTTTTTATTTTTAACAATACTTTTATTGTTCAGGTTATATCAGCGGTTGAATATAAATTATTTTCTAGTTCAGATGTATTCAGGAATTACAGTGTTTCATATACAGATTTAAAATTTTCAAATGAATTAATTTATTTCAAACAAAAATAAAAGTTTTTTCTACTTTAAAAGATAACTCTTTAACAAAATACTGAAATTTTCAAAAAATTAATTAAAATTTTAACATAATACAGTAAAGAACCGTTTATTGCAGGACCCGTTTATCGCAAGACCCGTCTATTGTCAGATTCCGGACCCGTTTATGGCGTGATACCTTACCCCCACCCTTTACTTTCACATCTCTCGGTAAACCAATAGCTGAAATTTCTCCTTATTTTGCGATAAACGGGACGCATTCATTTCAGAAGCCTTGTAAGAAACGGGTTTTTACTGTAGCTGAATATTCAACCTAACAAGACAAATTGCCAACGAAAAAATGTCATAGTTTATATATTAATCCAAAAATAATTAAATTTACACAACAAAAGAAAAGAATTTTAAAACCACAAAGAAGAATTTCCAACAAATACAAATGTTTCACTCAAAAAATAAATAAAAGTTTATCTAAATTATTGAACCTTTAAACAAGAAGACAAATTTTCTTAACAAGAATGTAATTTTCAAAAAAAAAAAAAAACTGTTCAACAAAAAATTCATTTACCATGAAACTGATGCATTTTTACGTAAAAACAAGAAAATTTCAAACTAAAAAAGAATTGTTTTACAAAAAAAAACGCGAATTTTTAATTAAAAAATATCAATCTTAAAAAATGGAAAAGTTCTATTTTCAGTTAAAAGATGAATTCTGAAAAAAGGAGTATTTCCCACTAAACAGTTAAATTGTCCAGCAGACATAAGCCTTTAATAAAAAATATATCGCAATGTAGTTTAACTTTGACCGAAGTTTTTGAACTTAAAATATAAATCTTTAACAAAAAAAGTGATTTCTTAACAAAGCGATTCAACCAAATGTTTTAAACAAATTAGTTGAATTATCAAGCAAAGAAGAACGATTTTTAACCAAAAAGTTGCATTTTAATTAAAAAAATGAAATTTCTTCTTTAACAGATAAAGTTTTAAATGAAAAAGATAAATTAAAAGAAAATATTTGAATTTTCGGTTGAAAAAGATTTTAGTCGAGTTTTCATGATCCAAGAAGACGAATTTTTAACCAAAAAGGATGACTTTTTAACAAAACAGTTAAATTTTTTATCCAAAATAGATCAATTTTTTACTAAAACAGATGAATTTGTGAAAAAAAACAATGTTTTATTTATAAGTGGAATTTTCACCTAGAAAATATTTCAGTTCATTTTTCAACACCAAACTCGAAATTTTGAACAAAAAGTAACCAAATTCTAACCAAACGCAGTTGCATTTTTATCAAAAAAAGATTTAATTTCTGCTAAAGCAGGTAAACTTTAAAATAAAAAAGACAACCTTTCAAAAAAAAGAGTTGAATTTTCAACCCAAAGTGAACGAAAAAAAGTAATTTTCTATTGATTAAAATAAATTCTAAGATTCTTATATATTCTAAGAGAATTTATGTCTTGGTTATATTCACGGTAATATTCTCATTCTCGTTACCGTTCTCAAAGTAATATAACCGGCTGAGAACTCTAGCTCGGAGTCACGCTACTATTGAGACTATTTGAAACTTTTTTTTAAACGATGCAACGATTTTTCTTTTTTTTTTAAGTGACACTAAAATTTCTCGCCAATTAGACTATTTTTCACTTCGCTTTAGACATACATTAAATGGATTGGATCATACATTATTTAGGAAATTTCGAACTATTTCAAGGGATTTGTACGGATTTTATTAGACCTGCTGCGATTTTATAGGATCTTTAAAAACTATAAAGATTTAAAAAATTACAATAGATTCAAAAGAATTTGAAAAAATTTTATAGTTTTAGAAGATTCTAAATTTTTCAATGAAATTCCAAAGAAAATATTGTATTTTTAAACAGTCCGCGGAATTTAAAGAGGTTCAGACAATTTCGAAGGATTATTGAAAATTTTTTAATATTTCAAAGCTTTCATTTATTTCATGAGATTTAAATTAATATTTAAGGCATTTACGAAATTTCAAGGAATTCCACACAATATATTATATTTGTAAAGATTATGAAGAATTTCAAGAGGTTCAACAAATTTCGTAGGATTACAGAAAATTTCAAGAGATTTAAAATTTGCAACGGATTTCATAAGATTTCAAGGAATGTTTGAGGACTTTGCCAAATTTCCAGGAATTTTAAAGAATATATTGTATTTTTAAATGTTCCAAAATATTTTCCGAGATTCAAAAAATTGCAGGATATTATAGAAATTTTCAAGAGATTTAAAATTTTGAACGGATTTCATACGATTTCAAGGGATGTTTAAGAAATTTACATAATTTCAAGAAATTTTTAGGAATATATTGTATTCAGGGTGGCTGTTTTAATCAAATCGAAAAATTCTCAGTCATTTCCCGGTTTGCAAACATTCTTTACGATCAATGATATTTGAAAAAACGAACACTAAATCTATCAATTGTTCGATTCGAAGTAATAAAAACTTAACTGCAAATGATAACACTCAAAGTGAAACTGTGGCATTTTAAACTTTAAACATGAAGTTTAAAAGTTGTTTCATTCAAAAATATTGTATTTAAATGCTCAATAATTTGAACGTATAAAATGAAAGTTACTAAAACTTTTTAACTGAACAATTTTAAATTCAATAAATTTTAACGGCCAAATTAAATTTTTTGACTTTTATCAATTGTAGAGTTCAAAGATTCAGATTCAGTTCTAAAAACATAAATCCACGTTATATTCAATGCTTTAAATTTAAGCAATTTTAAATCCTAATTTCAGCTCAAAATTGGTTAAAGAATGAAAATTCTCTTTTTAAATCAGACATTTTAATTCTTTTCGAAACATTCCTTGTTCAAATCCATAATTTTAATTCTTTTCGAAAACTCTCAATTTTAACCATATGCAAAAAAAAATAATTTTTTTAAATCCCCTATATTCAAATCCATAATTTAAATTTTGGTTTGAAAATATCTCGTTTCAACTCAGAATTATAATGCTGTTTAAAAATTCAATTTAATATTGAGAACTGTTATTCTCCTGGATGAATTTAAACTTCCAGCTCAGAATTCCCTGTTACAACTAGGAATTTTTTTGAATTTTAAAATTCCTTGTTCTCAGACAAATTATAATTCCTTTGAAGAAATACCAATTTCAAATGAGAAATGGTTGAAATTTGAAAATCCTCAACTTCAACTCAGAATTAGAATTCTTTGAAAAAATTTCCTGTTCCAATTAAGAATTTTGTTCCTTTCCAAAAATTTCCAGTACTATAGTACTGGAACTATAGTTCGGAATTTGTTAAAATTTGACATTTCCCGGTTCCAAGTCAGAATTATTATTATTCTGAATAAATTCCAGCTCCAACTATACATTTGTGAAAAATTGAAAGGTATCTGTTCGAATTAAAATTGAAATTATTTTAATTTTAAATAGTTCAAAAAGCCTTAAACTGCTGAGAAATTTCATTTCAAAATCTTGAAACATCTACATGCGGTTTACATTTTTTTTAATTCTGCTAAATTAAAGTTTTTCTAAAGTCTTCAACATTCATTTTTGTAAATTGTTATAAATCTTTTTAGATATTTTCTTTAAATTAGTTTATTAAAATAAAAAAATAATTTTCCATTTTTCTAGGAAACGTTTTTTATTCTTCTGAATTTTCTTAAAATTTTTAAAAAGCTTCTAAATTTTTTGTTCGAAATCTGCCAAAATCTATATTTTGTTTTAAATTAGGCCGTGGGCTATTTAAATTTGGCTAAACAGAAGAATTAAAACTTTAAAGTTCAAAGTTTATTTTCTGTGTTTCGCTTTTAATAATTAATTTATACTTACAGATTTTAAATGAATAGAGTCAGATATTTCTAAATACCAAGTAACTGCGCTTTTGTTTAATTGAAAACTTTCAAATTGCATGATTTAAAAATTTAATATTTGAGAGTGAAATTATATAACAAATGTAATAAAAGCCTTTAATTAATAACATAATATTGTGAAGTTATTTTAGAGTTAAAAATATTTTATAAAGTTTTAATAGGGGTTTACATTATTTTTACTCTTAAGACTTTCCAATTGAAACACTTTATTTTTTAACGTTAAGATCTGGAAATTCTGAAATAATGAACTGATTCCGAATCGTCTTGTACAATAAATTATTATTTACTTTTAAAACCTTAAAGCGAAATTCAATTTAACAATCATCAATTAATGTATATTCACAGTTGATCAAATAAAAATGTTTTTCAACCAAAATTTCGATTTTAAACGCTTCCAATTTTTAATTGTTTAGGCCTTGAAAACTGCATTTTAAAATTCTTTAAATTGTAATGTCCGCTTAAAAATTAAACATCTGAAAAGCAAATTTTTTCGAATAACTCATTCTAAACTGAATTATATCATAATTAAAAAACATAAAAATTAAACTAATTATCTAAAATAGGGTTCAAATCAAGGTTGCAATGTCTTTTTTCCCTACAAATTTGTCAAATTTCCGGTCAAAAAATAACTTAACGGTCTCATAAAATTCCCGGTCATTTTTCGGCCCAGCGGCCACTTTGTGTTTTTTTTTTATATTTCGAGAAATTTCATTAGATTCAAAAAGTTTCGAAAATTATCATCGAAAATTTTAAGAGATTTGAAATTTTCGACATATTTTACAAGATTTCAAGAAATTTTAAATAATATATTGTAATTTAAAATATTCCGAGGAATTTCACTAGATTAAAAAAATTCCGTAGGATTATAAAAAATTACAAAACATTTAAAAATTACAATGCGTTTCAAAATATTTTGAGGAATATGTCAGGAATTTACGAAATTTCACGGAATTTTAAAGAATATATTCTATTTTTAAATATTCCGAACAATTTTAGGATATTAAAAAAAAATTTGGTAGGATTATAGAAAATTACAGGAGATTTAAAATTTTCAACGTATTTCATAATATCTTAAGGAATATTTCAAGAATTTACGAAATTTCACGGAATTTCAAAGAAGATATTCTATTTTTAAATATTCCGAACAATTTTACGAGATTAAAAAAATTTCGTAGAATTCTAGAAAAGTTCGTAGAATTACAGAAAAATTAAACAAAAATTACAAATTTCCAATGGATTTCATAAGATTTCAAGGAATTTTTTACAACATTTTAAGGGATTTAAAAGAATATATTGTATTTTTAAATATTCCAAGGAATTTTACGAGATTCAAAAAATTTCGTAGAATTACAGAAAATTTCAAGAGATTTAAAATTCTCCATTGATTTCCTAAATTTGTACCGAAAAATCAGGTTATTTGTACCGAAACTTCGGTACCCGTATCCAGGAGCTAATTCATATTGTTTGGGGATTATATTTGCATTTGAAGGTGTTACACTTACGAAATAGAAACCATAAAAATGGAACATTTTCAAATCTAAATCGTACAAAATTGAAAATATATTTAAATTGAAAACCTTAAAGATTCAATTATTCAAAGAAAATCTTAAAAAATCGAAAAATTTAAAATACTATGAATTTATGAAAATTGAATAAGTGCAAACTTTTTGTAACTCTAAACATTTTTTATTCGAATTGTTAAATAAAATTGTGTATCTGTTCATCCTGAGACCATTTAAAGTCGAAATATTTTCGTGTGAATTATTTAAAATTAATAGATTAAATTGTGCCAGATACTTTTTAAAATTCGAAATTTTTCATTTCAATGTAAAATTATAACTTAAAAAATGGAAGAATCCAAATTGTAGCATTCCAAATTAAAAATTTAGTTATCAAATTTTACCATTTCATGATTTGAGAAAACTGGTCAAATATTAAAATTCGGTTATTTAAATTAAAAAATTTTAAACTTAAACTTCATATTAACACATTTAGCATTTTCTAACTTTAACTTTAATAGTCCAATTTAAATATCAAATTGCGAATAGGATTTTTTAACTTATTTCATTAAGAATTAATATTTTCAGAAAAAATTCAACTAAAACAAGTTAAGCACTTTTGTTAAAAATTAATTTTTGTTCGTTAAATATCCATTATTGGAAATAAAAATTGGTCTCTTTGGTTAAAAAGGTAACTATTATATTGAAATTGTTTTCACTCAAAAATTCATTTTTTAACTGAAAAGTCAACTATTCTCATTTGTGTTGAAAATTGATCATACTGGAATGAAAATTCATGTATGTTGTTGAAAATTCATTCTTCTTAGTAAAATATTAATCATTTTGGTTGAAAATTCTTATATTGGTTTGGAAATTTTACAGTTTAGTTGAAATTTTTTTCTCTCTTGTTTTAAAAATCTTTTATAGTTGAAAATTCAACTTTTGTTGAATATTCGTCTTTTCGGATCAATTTAGCTGTTCTTAATTTTAAATTCAAATCTTTTTTGGTTGATATATCAACTATTACATCTTTCGTTTGGAATTCATCTTTTTTGGATGAAAATAAACTAATTGGTAAAAAGCAAACACTTTTGTTAATAATTAATGTTTTTCTTCTTTAAAATACATAATTTTAAATGAAAATTCATATCTTTGGTTAAAAAGGTTAGAATTTTGTTGGAAATTTTTTTTTTTCATTTAAAACTTAATTTTTTAGCTGAAAATTTAATTATTCCAGTTGAATATTCCATCATTTTAAATGAAAATTCATCTCTTTGGTTGCAGTTCTGAGTAAGTTACTTTTTTTTGAGTAACGAGTTACAGAGGAGTTATTTGCAACTGTAATTAGATACAGTTACTAGATAAAGTAACTTCACGTTACCTAAATTACTTTTTTCACTTCCTTTATTTTATAATTTAAAAATAAAAATAAAAAAAATAATCCATAAAAATTCAATTTAGAAAGAATTAGGCATTATTTAATGTAAATAAAAAATATACGCTGTATTTCAGCAAGTCAACAACAATTTTTATTTAAAATAATATTAAAATTAAGTAACAGATATCACGGTACTATGAAAACGATAACAACCAAACTGTTGTATTTTCAGCCAAAAAAAAGATGATATTTTTTCACCCGTAGCAATTAATTTTCAAACCAAAAGGATAATAAATTAATTTTCAACAAAAAAAGTAATTTTCGATCAAATAGTTAAATTTTCTACCATTTCCAAATCAAAAAGGCGAATTTTTAATAAAAGAGTTAAATTTGTAACATAAAAGTTAATTTTCAAGCAAACAGTTGAATTTTCTTACAAAATATTTGAATTTTGTACCCCCCCCCCCCCCCCCCCCCCCACTTCTCCAATGAATTATAACCGAACAAATCTATTTTAAACTAAAATTGTGTATCATCGATCAAACAACTGCATTTTTAACAGAGTAATTCAACTTTAATCAAGTAGTTATATTTTCAAGCCGACAATATGACTTTTCAACAAGAAAGTTACTTTTCATTCAAATGGTTAAATAGTGATATTATTCACCAAAAAAGATTTTAATTTGAAATGAAACGCAATTGAATTCAGCAAAAAAAAAAACGAATCTTTAGCAAAATAGCACGATCTTCATCCAAATCAGGATAATTTTCTACTGAAATAGTTGAATTTTGAACCAACAAAGATCAGATTTTTTAAAACCAAAATAGATCAATTTTGAAGCGAAAAAGCCGAATTTTGAGCCACGAAAAAAAAAAATTTTCAAAGAAAAACGAAGAATTAAAAAAAAAAAAAAAACAGTTTAATTTTCAAACCGAAAATATGACTTTTCATTCAAATTCTTGCATTTTTAACCAAAATACATGAATTTGCAGTCAGATTACTTTTATACCAAAATAGTTCAATTTGAAACCAAAAAATATGATACTTTTTTTTAACCAATCAAAATAAATGTTGAAAGGAAGAAGCCGAATTTTGAACCAAGAAAGAAAAAAAATTCCACTGAATTCTTTAATTTTCAAATTAAAAAGACGAATTTTCTAAAAAAAACAATTTCATTTACAAACCAGCCATATGACTTTTCAACAAGAAACAGGGTGGCCGTTTTAATCGACGAAATAAATTCCCGGTCATTTCCCGCTTCGCAAAACATTTTTTACGGTCAATGAAATTTAAAAAATGGAACCCTAAAGCTACAAAATTTTTCACTTGAGGTAATAAAAACCGAGCTGCAAATATAAAAAAATATAAATCCAAGTTATCATTTTCAATGTTTTAAATTAAAAAATCCATCAATGAATTACATTTTTTTCAAAATTATATAATTTTAAGGAACTTTATGCTAGATACATCAAATATTAAAATTTTTTTAAAAATTTAACTGAACTCTTCTTAAATTAGAAATTCAATTATTTTCATTTTAAATACTTTAAACATCCTTGGAAAGCTTCAAAATTTTATTTCAAAATTTTCAGAAATCTAGAAGTGGTTTTAAATTGGGTTTAAATTTAAAATTATTTTGGACATTTTTTCAGAACTTCTAAATATCTATCAAAATGAATAAAATTTTTTTCTACAATTTTCAGAAAATCCTGCCAATTGAGAAAATTTCTTTACAATTTGGATGTATGAATAACAATTGAAAATTTATTATTTGTAGACGAAATTTGAGTAATTTTAAGAGATATGTAGAAGTTTTGAAAAGATTTAATCTTAATGTAAAACTTGAAATGATAGCCTAATATCAAACAAAATATAGATTTTCGCAGATTTGAAACAAAAAAATTAGATTTTTTTCAAGAATTGTGAAAGGTTTTAAAAGAATAGAAACATTTTCTTAAGATTACTAGGAAAATTTAAAAATAACTTTTCATTTTGAAAAATTATTTGAAGAGAATATTAAAAAAGTTTTTCAAAAATTTAAACAAAATTTTCAAAAAAGATTCTAGAAGATTTTAAGAAAACTTTCTAAAATTTGCATGATAATTTTTTATCTTTTTAAAACTGCAAAATATCTCTTAAAATTACTCAAATTTTTTTTACAGATGTATTTTTCAAATAAAATAATTAAAATTGCAACGTTCGAAGTTTAAAGGCTCTTCAAAATTTTAACGATTCCAGGTTTAATTAAGAATATATTATTGTGAAGTTTTTTAAAAATTGAAAATAGTTTATAAACTTTCAGTCACACGTTCACATTTGTTTAATAGCTAAGACTTTCAAATTTAAAACGTTTCAGGTTTTAACGTTTAAACCTGAAAATTCTTGAAGTTTGAACTAATTTAAAATCGTTTTTGTTAACTTTTTATTACTTAAAGTACAGATAAATTGAAAAAATGTATTTATTAAATAAAAATGTTTTTTATCCAAAATTTGCAACATCAAAGTCTTTTATTTTTTATTTGTTCAAGTCTTTAAGAAAGCATTTTAAACTTTTTAAAATTAAAAATGTAAGCGTAGAAATAAAAATTTTCAATGGAAAATTTTTAAAGTAAAACAATTTAGAATTACTTATTGTAAGCTAAATAATAGCATAATTGAAAAACATAACAATTCCACTAATTGTTTAAAAACTTTTGAAATCGAACGTGGACAGATTTTTCTTCTACAAATTTGTAAAATTCCCGGTTAAAAAAAAGATTAACTGTCATTTCCCGGGTTTTCCCTGTCGCAAAAAATTCCCGGTCATTTCCCGGTCCAGCGGCCACCCTGAAGAAAGTTACTTTTCATTCAAATAGTTGAATTTTCTTCCAAAATGCATGAATTTTCAACCAAAATATATAAATTTTCAACGAAAAATACAATCAGTGATATCCTCCCAACCAAAAAGTATTTCAACTCGAAATGAAGCGTAGTTGAATTTAACCAAAAAAGACGAATTTAAAAAAAATAGTCAACCAAATTAGGTAAATTTTCCACCAAAATGGTTGAATGAGCAATAAAAAAGACGAGATCTTTTTAATAACAAGAGATAAATTTTGAAAGGAAGAACCCGGATTTTGAACAAATACATAAAAATATCCAATAAATTGTTGAATTTTCAACCAAAAAAGATGAGATTTTTTCAACCAAAATAGATCAATTCTGAAGCGAAAAGTATTAATTTTGAACCACGTAAGAAAAAAATGTTCACTAATATGTTGAATTTAAAAAAAAAAAGAATTACAAAAAAATGTTTAATTTTCAAACCGAAAATATCACTTTTCAATAAAAAATTTTCTTTTCATTCAAATTGTTGAATTTTCTACCAAAATACATGAATTTTTAATCAATTAGTTAAATATTAAGCTGAAATAGATAAATCATAAAAAAAGTTAATATTATTTCAACCAAAAAAAAAAAGAGAAGAATTTTTAACAAAATATCCTGATTATCAACAAAATCAGATTAATTTTCTACCAAAATAATTGAATTTGCAAGCAAAAAATATGATACTTTTTTTTAATCAAAAGAGCTCAATTTTGAAAGGAAGAAGTCGAATTTTGCACCAAGAAAGAAAAAATTCAACTAAATTTTTGAATTTTCAAATGAACAAGACTAATTTTATAAAACTAAACAGTTTGAAACGAAAAATATAATAGCTGATATTATTTCAACTAAAAAAGATTTTAATTTTGAATTAAATACAGTTAAATTCAATCAAAAGACAAATTTTTAAGAAAATAGCAAAATTCTCAACCAAATCAGATTAATTGTCGACCAAAATAATTAAATTTTAACCAAAAAAGATCAACTTTAAAAGGAAGAAGCCGAAATGTAAACCAAGAAATAAAAAAATGTCCACTGAATTGTTGAATTTTCAAACAAAAAAGATTAGATTTTTTCAACCAAAATAGATCAATTCTGAAACGAAAAGGATTAATTTTGAACCACGTGACAAAAAAATGTTCACTAATATGTTGAATTTTAAAAGAAAAAAGACGCATTACAAAAAAATGTTTAATTTTCAAACCGAAAATATCACTTTTCAATAAAAAAATTTACTTTTCATTCAAATTGTGGAATTTTCTACCAAAATACATGAATTTTTAATCCATTAGTTAAATATCAAGCTAAAATAGATAAATCATAAAAAAAAGTTAACATTATTTCAACCAAAAAAAGAGAAGAATTTTCAACAAAATATGAATAGATTAATTGTCTACCAAAATAATTAAATTTTAACCAAAAAAGATCAATTTTAAAAGGAAGGAGCCGAATTTTAGACCAAGAAATAAAAAAATGTCCACTGAATTGTTCAAATTTCAACTGAACTAGAAAAATTTTCTAACAAATAATTTCATTTTCAAAACGACAATAAGACTTTTCAACAAGAATGTTACTTTTCATTCAAATAGTTGAATTTTCTACCAACATACATGAATTTTCAACCAAAATAGATCAACTCTCAAGGAAAAATATAATAGGTGATATTATTTTAACGAACAGACGAATTTTATATCTTTAAAGGAATTAAAATTAAAGTTTCATGTTACTAAAAAAAATAATAACTAAAATACGTTATAAATTATTTTTCTAATTGAAAATTGATCCTTACAGTAAAAAATTAACGAATGATAGTAAAAAATCGTCATTTTGGTATAAAATTAATCTTTTGGGTTAAAAATTCATCGTTTTGGTCCGAAAATAAACAGTTTAGTTGAGTTTATATATATTTTTAGCGTCCAATCTGTAATCTAACTTTAAAATTACACAACAATTCTTATCAAGAAAATAAAAAAATTTAATTGATTAGCATTCTATTCTCAATAACTATAATAAACCTGATATCGTTTGAATATTTTACCGAGCGATCACGGAAAACAACCTTTATGATTATCACATGGTGTAATTGAGGTTATGTCTCTCACGAGGTCACCCAACACAATTTCACGTTATAAATCGGAGTAAAAAAGATTAAAGAATTCCCAAAGAACGTGTTCAATGATAAAAACATCATCGTACGAACTTTGCGGAAGCTTTTAAAGCATAAATACTTAGAAAATGCAATATTTAGGGTTACGTTCTCCCAAAAGTGACAGGTCGATTCGAACCAATAAAAAAGAGAAAGTAAGTTTAGGAAGCACATGAACATCAATAAAAATGATTTACCTGATAAGAAACATCCTGATCAGCTTTTGCGCGAGTGGCAGCAACGTCCAATTTCAAAATACAGCATTTTTCGGCATTCCAGACGTACAGGATGTCTTCACGAATTTCGATAATGTTCCTAGTCTCCTTTGCACCTTTTGGCAGACTTTCCTTCAGTTCTTTGAAAAGTCGCTTTTCGTTTAAACGCAGAGGATCCGTGCACGAATTCATTTTTTTTACAATTCACAGTATTTCACAACAATAAACAAGAAAACGGAAAACGCGCGAAACAATCGACCGGACCGGGGAAAGACAACAACGAAGCTGGCGACACTTGTGGAAGGTTCAGCTGGAAATCGATATCTTGACTCTCGAACGTGGGTCGGCTGACTTCACATTATTCGGCGGAGTCGTGTGCGCATGGCGTGAATTTATTCCACCGATTCAAACATCCAACGGAAGAAACTACCGGTTGAGTTTTTTCTGTCTTTTGATTTATTGACGTGTTTTTAAACGTAGGGTTAATTAAATTCAGTGCTGGCTGATAACTATTTTCGTGTGTCTTGTGACTTGTGCTAGGTCAATGGCTTCGTAGAGGGAACGAATTGAAGTAAGCGAAAATAAGAAATGTTTATTTTATTATTATTGATCTTATATCAGATCGTACGGATACATTTTTCTAGTGTGGAAAAATGATAAGAGATTTATTATTTTGTATTAAAATTTACGGTATCGAGGATTTCGTTATGACGGAATATCTTTTTCAATTCTGAAAGTGAGTAAATGGTTACCGGGTTACCGAGTTTTTTACAGATTGTAATCAATTTGTAAAGTTTAGATGACTTTATGTGTGAAAATATACCTTATAAAATTTCTCAAATATAAAAAATAAAATAAATATGCTTTAACGATTGTAAAAGTAGTTATATTGATCAAAAAAATAATAAATTAATGTTTTGCCTGAAAATAAAACTTCGATTTTCATTCAAAAATTGATCTGTTTTAGTTGATAATTCATGTACTTTATTAAAAATTCATCTATCTGTTAGAAAATTTAACTCTTTTATTGTAAATCTGTTCTATGAGTGAATACTTAAATAATTATCATTTTTGGTTGAACCTTTTTTACACTTCCAAATTCATCTATTTGGTTAAAAATAATCTTTTTATAGAAAATTAATCTTCTTGGTTAAATAATGAGAAATGCATGTATTTTGTTAAAATTTCCTCTTCTTTTTTATTTATTTTTTATTTGAAGATTAATTTTTTTTAAATCATCTGTTTTAAAGAAAATTAATCTTCTTATTTAAAAAATTAAAAATTAATTCATTTTGTCGAAAATTTTTTTTGCAATAAAAAAATAATTTTCTTGGTTTAAAATACATTACTTTGTTAAATATTTAACTTTATTGTTAAAAATCTGGGCTTCGTTAGAAATTTGTCTTTTTTAGGTAGAAATTTCGTTCATTTCTTAAAAAAATTTTCTTCTCCGTTTAAAATTCACCTTTTGACTCAATTCAACAGCTTTCTCATTTGAAATTATAATCTTTCTTGAATAAAATATCAAATATTATTTTTTTTCGTTGAGGATTCAGCTTGTGCGGATGAAAATTCAACTACTTCGTTGAAAGTTATTCTATTTTAAAAAATAAATTGGTTGTTTTTGAGCATCTATCCTTTTAAATAAAAACTATTCCAGTTCAAGATTCATCGAAGTCACAAATTCAACTTTTTTATTTAACATTTTATTTTATTTAACATTTATCATTTTAGATGATAATTCATCACTTTGGTCCAAAATTTAATTTTTTGGTTGGAACTTCGTTTTTTAACTGGAAATTTAACTAATTATTTTTTATTTTGAAATTTATCCTATTTACTTAAAAATTGAATTATTTTGTGGAACATCGTCCTTTTTAGTAAAAAGTTAATCTTTTTGTTGAAATTTTTATTTTAGCTGGAAGAAGCTACTGATTGAGCTCTTTATATATTTTTTATTATTTATTTATGGTTTTCAAAAAGCAGGATCATTTAAAATCAGTGCGGGCTGAACAAAAATTTAGTTTTTTATTACTTCTGCTTTTCCAAGGATGTTTTAATATTACGTTAAATGTGCAGGGTCCATGGCTCCACAGAGAGAATGAATTTAGGTAAGAAAAATCCGAAAATATTTATTTATTTAGTATTGATCCTGTATCGGAACATATTGATAAAGTTTCCTGCTGTGTAAAAATGATAAATGATTGAAAATTTTGGATTAAAGTTTATGATCTCGAGGATTTCGTTACGAAAAAATAAATTTCTCTATTCTAATAGTTTGCTGACAATGGATGCCGGGTGCAAGCTGAGACTTGTTTTTATTTCGTTTTAATTTTATTGAGTATAATATTTTTATAATACTTATTTTATTTTACGTGAAAATTTAACTATTTTTTTAAATTGATATTTTTGTTGTTGTTAATTTATATTTTTGATTGAAAAAACGTCTATTTGGTAAAAAATTAATCTTGGTTAGAAATTCATCATTTGAGTTGAAAAATCATTCGTCTGGTTGAAAATTAAATTATTTGGTTGAAAATCAGTTTTTATACTGAAAATTTACATAATAATTTTTAGATGGTTTTTTTACTTCAATATTCAACTATTTGGTTAAAATTCGTCTTTTTTATAAAAAATTAATCTTCTTGATTAAAAAATTGAAACTTCATGTATTTTGTTAAAAATTTGTCTTTTTTGGTAAAAAAATTAATATTCTTGGTTTAAAATTCATCACTCTTGTTGAATATTTGCCTATTTTGTTAAAAATTTGTGTTTCAACTAAAAAATTAACTGAGTAGTTTTTAAATTGAACATTTATCTTGTTTAATTCAAAATTCAGCTATTTAGTTAGAAATTATATTTTTTGCAGAAAGTTAATCTTCTTAGTTAACAATTCAGTATTTTGTTGAAAATTCGTCCTTTCGGGTTGAAAATTTAACTGATTTATTGAAGATTGAAGTATCTTTGAAGAAAATTTACTTTTCACTACAAAATTGAAGATTCTTGTTCATTAGAAGATACTAATCCCGGGTATTTTTATTTATTTTACTTTTAATTATATTAATAAAATATAAAAACTGTTATTATTTATATATTATTGACTTAGATTCAGTGGAAAAGGCACGCAGTGATAGGCGAAATGTCCGTATCATTAATAAAATAACTTTTTTGTAATTCCGTTTATTTCTTTTAGTGCAATGAAGACCGTAAGACCTACAAAAAATACTTACTCATTTTTACATTCAATTTTGGTTCGGAAATTTTAACTGAGATCTTTTTTGGATGAAAATGAAACTGGTTTTAAAAAAATTTTAATTAAAAGTTTTTCTATATCAGTAGAAACTGCATCTTTTTTGGATAAAAATGAAACTTTTTGCTTGAAAATATACACCATTTTTTAAAAAAGTTATCCTTTTTGGTTGAAAATTCAACTATTTCGTAGAAAATTCACTTTTTGTTTATAATTTATATTTTGGTTTTGAAAAGTTAACGTGATATTTTGCGGTTCAAAATACAACTATTTTATAAAACTTTGTCTTTTTAATTTACAATTCGTCTATTTTGGTATAAATTGCATCTTTCTCGGATAAAAATGAAACTTTTTGGTTCAAAAATCAATAATTTTGTTGAAAATTCAACCGTTGTGATTGAAAATTTAACCGTTTCGTTAAAAATTCAACTATTTCGTAGAAAATTTATTTGTATTTTATTATTTATATTTTTGCGTTGAAAGTCAATTGAAATTTTTAAAAAATAAAAATCCCACTATTTATTTGAAAATTGGTCTTTTTGGTTTAAAAATTCATTTGATTAATTAGAAATTTCATGTTTCTTGAATATAAATGAAACTTTTTGGTTGAAACGCCAACAATTTTTTAAAAAACTTTCATCCCTTTTTTGTTAAAAATGCAACTATTTTTTTCGAAATTCGTCTTTTTTACATTTCATTTTAATATAGATAATATTTCAAATTTTTTTTTGGAAAATGTGTATTTTATATTTAAAAATACATCTGTTTTAGTAGAAAATTCATCTTCCTTACGTAAAAATGCAACTGCTTGGATGGAAATTCATCTCTTTGGATGAAAGTTTAACTTTTTTGATAAAAACTGCTCTTTTTTATTGAAAATTCAACGGCTCGAATGAAGGTTTTACTAATTAAATTTTGTTTAAAGAAAGGTTTATGCCTTTAGTTTAAAATCGACTTATTTTGTTTGAAATTCATTTTTGTTATAAAACTTACATTTTTGTACAGAAAATTTGTCTTTAGGCTTGAAGGTTAAACAATAATTTAGATTAAATTTTCTTTCTTTCACGATTGAAAAATCTTTATTTGCTGGAAATTCGACAATTTGGCTTTAAAATTAATTGTTTAAATGAAATTTCATGTTTTTTGATTGAAATATCAATTCATTCTCTATTTAAGGCCATGTGATTATTGGATCACGGGACCAGGGTCCTACCTTATTGACACTTTCTTTATTCTCTAACTTATTTTCACATAGAGCGCCAATCGAATTGAAAATTTATTATAATAAATACGCACTAAGAAAGGTGAGTCTGGTTCTAAATTTTTATAATTATGAAAAAAGTTTTGTTGGAAATAATTTTTTTTGCTTTTTTAATAAATATTAAAATTAAGGGCCAGACCCCCCCTTTCTTAGTGCTTCTTATTCATTTTACTAAATTTTGAACTCGATATGGCGCCTCGTGTGATAAAAAGTTGGGAAATAAAAAAAGTGGTGGTAGGGTGGGAATCTGGTCACGTGACGCACTATTCGCAAGGCCTTAAATGTATTTATAAAATGAAATTAATACTGATTGAATAGTCTATAAGGCTGAGACTTTTTCTCCTACACATAATCGTTTTATGATTTCTGAAATTGTCAAGATATGAAATAGATAATCGTTTTTAAGAAACTTCATAATAAAATTTGTTTCAGTTCTGTTCTATCACCAAAAACAGATAATTATTAGTTTAAAAATAATTATGTATGTAAAATAATTGATTTAATCCGACCAAAAGTTATATAAATATATATATAATTAAAAATTTGTCATAAGGACAACCGCAGGATTTCGCCGGGAGCGGGTACTAATCTGAAAAATTGCACCCGCTTCCAGCGAAATCGCGGTAAAATTTCAGCCATAACCACGTCTCACAACCGTGAGATAGGTGGTTATAGTCTGTAAAGGAATCAATACGACGATCCAGCAAAAGCCTCGTGGACCCTAAGAACACGGACCGACCCAAGGACAACCGCCTTCTGCATTTTCCCCGCAAGTGTTCTAGCATATTGTTGACACGCAGGGATGCTTATTAGGCTATTAGCAAGTGAAAGCTTGGCACCTCCAAGAGCGCCGATGATAACGACGATCAGTTTAACAGAATATTCCGGGTACAATCGTTGCAATTCCCTTATAAGGTCTCGATACCTCTCTTTCTTTTCATTCTCCTTGGCTATCATGTTTTT
>NC_046665.1:89308181-89326569 GCF_010883055.1 Belonocnema kinseyi
GGGACCACCCCTGGACAATTGTCCGCGACTGCCTATTTATTTTTGTAACCATATTCAGCAGAAACCCTTGGTACAGGGACCCTCTATCCGCAACCCGAGGAACGCGTTCGGTGGCTTTGTCATAGGCCCTTCGGTTTGATTCTAGAGGAATCAAAACCGAACCGAATGGTGGAGATGATATATATATATATATATAAATTTTGAATTTATCATTTTACTTATATTTTTACTTATAATTGTTGATTATTTACTGTAGGATCATTATCTGATGTAAGGTGTGTTCTCGCCTTTATATGAAATTAAATTATATAGGAAAAGAAATAAAAAAGAGCCAGACTATTTAGTGGATGATAATCATAATTATTTATTAAAGAAAAACAGAAATCAGTGCTAGCATTTAATTTAATGGTATATTACATAAAGAAAAAGCTCGAATATAAATCATGAACAACGCAAGGTTCAGATAGAACTAAACAAAGTATATGTGGAATTTAAATATTGGGGAAAAAATTAATAAAACAGATAATGCATTAGGTCCTGAATATGAATATGAACAATTCGGAAAACCTCAAGAAATATACAAGGAATGTAGTAGCTAATTAATCAATCGACAAGATAATTCATTTCCAACCATCAAGAAATATATTCATGTGACTATCATTTATGCTTATAATTATTGATTATCTACTGTAGGATCATTTTTTTCTGTAGGGTGTTCTCCTATTTATATTAAATTAAGGTAAATAGAAATAGAAATAAAAAAGAGTCAGACTGCTTTGTGGAGGATAGTCATACTCATTTATTAAAGAAAAATAAAAAGCAATACGAGTATCTAAATTAATGTTAAATTATGTAAAGAAAGAGCTCGAATATATTTCTTGGTGGTTGGAAATGATTTATTTCGTTGATTGATTAATTACCTAATACTATCTTTGTATATTTCTTCAGGCTTTTTGAATTGTTCCTATTTCTATTTAGAATATAATGCATTATCTATTTCATTCATTTTTCCCCAAGGTTTAATGTTCGTATCTGCCTCATTTTATTCATCCGAAGTTTTCTTTGTCTACGGTATATTCCGTAAAGTTTACAAAATATATCGTTATCTGAACGTTACGTTGTCCAAGATATATTCCGTAAGCTTTACTGAATATATCGTGGACAACGTAACTTTCGGATAAAAATAAACGAGGCAGATGAGGAATTTAAACCTTAAAAAAATGAATGCAACTGATAATCCGTTATATTCTGAACATGAATATGAAAAATTCGAAAAACGAAAAAAAAATATACAAAAAACGTATCGGGTTAATAATCAATCAACGAAATACATAATTTTCAACCATTAAGAATTATATTCCAGCTTTTTCTTTATTTAATATAGCATTACTTTAGCTACTCGTACTGATTTTTGTTTTCCTTGGATAAATAATCATTACTATCCTCCGCAAAATAGTCTGTCCCTTTTTTATTTCTGTTCCAATTTACGTAAATTTAACATATAGGGGAGACCATCCTACAGCAGATAATGATCCTGCAGCATATAATCAATAATTATTAGCACAAATGTAAGTAAAATGAATATATTTTTTCGTGTTTGGAAATTATTTATTTCGTTGATTTACCAATTACCCACTACGTTCTTTGTGTATTTCTTCAGGTTTTTCGAAATGTTCCTAATCATATTCAGGATTTTATGGATTATCTGTTTGATTAATTTTTTCCACTAGGTTCAAATTCATTATCTGCCTCATTTAGTTTATCCGAAGGTTAGTTTATCTACGTTGTATTCAGTAAACTTTAGAGCATATAACGTAGACAACGTAACGTTCTGTTTCTTGTTGGCTCGGAATAATTGAATTCGTTGATTGACTAATTAGCCACTAAGTTCTTGGTTCATTTCTTCTGGTTTTTAAAATTCTTCATAATCAGGATATAATGCATTATTTATTGTATTGATTCTTTCCCAAGGTTTAAATGTCTTATCTACCTCGTTTAGTTTTATCCAAACGTTATTTTGTCTAGTATATATTCCACAAAGTTAATGCAATATATCGTTATCCAAACGTTACGTTTTCCAATATATATTCCGTAAGCTTTACGGAATATATCGTGGAAAGCGTAACTTTCAGATAAAAATAAACGAGGTAGATGAGGTATTTAAACCTTGGGGGAAAATGAAGACAACAGATAATGCATTACATCCTGAATATGAAGAATTAGAAAAACCTGAAGAAATATACAAAGAACGTAATGGCTAATTAGTCAATCAACGAAATAAATTATTTCCAAGCACCAAGAAATATATTCGAGCTCTTTCTTTACATAATTTAACATTAATTTAGATACTCGTACTGGTTTTTGGTTTCCTTTAATAAATAATTATTACTCTCAACTTTACGATATTTATTGTAGACAACCTAGTGTTCAGATAAAACTAAACGAGGCAGATAAGGAAATGAAACCTTGGAAAAGAAAATTAAATCTTTTGATGTTTATCTTCCACTGCTTCACAAAAAATATGTTTCAAATGACTTAAATTCAAAAGCGTGATTGATCTCTATTTTTATTGTAGAGAATTTTGAAAATCTGACGCCTGGTGTTAGGTGTGTTCCTTCAGGTAGGTTGGGAAAATTCGCCTGGAGGAGTAGGAACGAGTTGATAAGTAGATTCGCCTTGACGAGAAGATTTCCATTAAGAAGAAAGTCGTTTGTAAGAATCGCAGTTGTCCTTTGAATTTATATCTGGAAAAATACATAGAAAATTATGCATGATTAATTCTTAATATCTGAATTAGTGGAAAATTTACAAATGGAATTAGTAATTAAGTGCTTGACCAATTAAATAGTTATATTTTGGCATTTTACGAATGGAACAGTAGATTCGGAATTTAAATAAATCTAAAGTGACTGATTCTAAGTCAATTTTACTGAGATGAAGTCAAATTTGACTGAATCTATTAATAGGAATTTGGCAACTGACAAATTTGTCAAAAAAGACTTTCCAAGTCAGTCCATTTGACTCACTGATGTAAACATTCATGTTAAATGATCCAATTTCAGGAGTTTTTAATTTAAAAAGGTCTGTTTTCAATCAGATTTAACTAATGAAAAAATGTAATAGAAATATAAATAATTTAAAAATAAACTTTTTCTGTCTGGTCTAAAAAAAGAGAGGGGGCATCCTCAAAAGACGTAAAAGAGAAAAACTGGTTGTGTAAGCACTTTTGGGTTAAATTAAATCGAGGCTAGCGGTGGCCTTGTATATATAAACCTTGTTCTTCATATGCTTGATATCTTTGACAGAACAAACAATGTATGTAAATAGCATTATTAATGTCACATTGTGTCTATGCCAGAAAAAATATTTTTCTGCTGACTAAGGTTATAATAAAGTAATTAAAAATTGTATTTTATAATTAACAAATGCCATTTTAAGCACAAAATTAAAACAGATTTTTTTTATTAATCTGTTTATATAAAGCACATAAGTTTATCATTTAAAAAACAAAAATAAATTAGAGTATATAAAAAACGAAGTATGAAGAAAATAAAGGCAGGCAATTTTTAGGAATGGAGATTAAAAAAATCAAGTTTATTTATTTTAAACATGAAAAACAATCATTATCCAACTGCTGGAATTAATTGGTACCTTAAAACTTGAATTCTCGAGGGGGTTTGATAAAAAATTTGTTTAGTTAATTAGATTAAAATCGAGATGAGTGCCACAGACTTTAGTGAAGTAGAGCAATTCATGTTTTAGAGATTAAAAAAATATCCCAAACATGAAAAAGATTTGGTTTGTGTGAGTAAATCCATTAAATAAACAGCCACACATAAAAAAATTTATGAAGCCAAAAAAGCGACCTACATTGTGTTGTAGTATTGGTCGAGATTAGTCGAAATAAAAAATTGAGTAATTTTCTGCTTACTCGGTTTTTTTTATTTGACCTTGAATTTTTATTCGAGGTTGAATTTTTCTCAATTGGCTACTTTAGAATTTGGAATTCTTTTTTCAAGCTGTTGAGTTGATCTTATCATAACTTTCATGTTAAAAGATATTTTCTGCAGTTTAGGTTGTGAAAAAAAAGTTGTGGTAAAATTTAATAACAAGAATATTATAATTTTTCAACATAACTAATATTTCCTTCGCAAAATACTAAGCAGATATTAATAACTGTGACGACAAAATCTCTATGAATGTTTATTATAGAAATATGCTATAGAAATTTACAAAAGTGATTTTTTAAAAATTAAAATCTTATTTTTTTATGAACAATTTGAGATTTTTCTACTCATAAAATTGTTTTTATCTCACGTTGTTCTACGTTACATTTGAAGAGAAACGCTGGAAGAAATACGATCTGATTCTTATCATAGAAAATTATAAAATATTTTTTTATTTTTAGGTACAAATAAAACTTTTGACGTCACGTTGTTATTATCCGTTTAGACGCTTACGATAAAAATGTTAGTCATTTTGAAGCATTATAATTTTCTTGTTATTAACTTTGACGCAAATTTTTGACTTCAGAAAATTTCTTTTAACATGAAAGCTATGAAAAGAGCAACTGAACAGCTTGAAAAAACAATCCCAAATGCTAAGTAGCCAACTTAGAAAAATTTGACCTCGATTAAAAATTTCAAGTCGAATAAAAAAAGCTGTTAAGCAGAAAATTTCAAAATTTGAGATTTCGACTAACTTGACCACTGCTATAACACTATGTAGGTCACTTTTTAGGCTCGGCAAACTTTTTTTGTGGCTGTGATATCGATGGGCTTTATAGATATTTATAGATAATATTAATTTATTTTGCACTTACCGAAAAAATTCGGAAAACCACCAACGTGAAGACCAGAGTATAAAGGTTGATCTTTTTTTTTAATATAGGAGAAATTTATTGTTTCTTGTATATATATACTATTTTGATATATGTGTGTTTTCCCCTTCCCGATCATAGATGATTCGTAAATAGCGTTTATCGTGGTTCTTCGTTACATGAAAAAATTTAGTGATCATGGCATTGTTTATTCAGGTGTTGATTTCTCGCGCGTGTACTATTATTTCACCTTGAAGGCTTAGAAACCGGATGAACAGTACACATTTTTCTTGAATTTGTATTGGTTTTTCAAATTCCAAAGTTATTTTTGTTTAATAGAAACAGAATTACGTTGAAGAAACAGTTTCTTCAATTTAAAACAAATACTTTTCTGAATGAATTCGAATGAATGAATGTTCGGATTATTTGAATCTTGAAGAATTGGTTCCAATATCAATGATTAATGAGCTAGGAATTGGATGAGTTCAGTCTTTTAATCGGATTTTTAATAAAAATTTAGACACGCGTTTGGAACATGAGATTTTTCGAAATAGGAAAAAATGTACGGTACATGAAACCGAGATGATTTTCTTGGATTATTACAATTCTTAAAAATAAAAATAGCTTCTTTTTTTAGTGAAAATATGGATCGTAAAGTCAAGTCGAACGTTCAAAAAGTCGTTTTCGAATATTCGAATAAATCGAACTTCAAAGATTCGACCTGACTTTTCGATGATTTTTTTTACAAAAAAAAAGTTGTTTTTATTTTTAAAAAATTAATAGCTTGAACATTTGGTACCGGCTTGATGAACATTTATATTTTTTCCAGGTTTTTCAGGTCAAGAAATTAAGTTTTAGCAGGTCGTCTTTGTGAAATCTTTAAGAATATTTAAAAATCGTTGTAAAATATTTTAAATCATTGAAATCTTTGAAATCTTTGAGAAAATTTTTGAAATCTCAAAGGTTATATCCGGGTAAGAATGAAAAAATGCCCCCAAAGGGAATCAAATGTTGAGTAAGTCATTTGAGAGCATTTAATCACAAAAACATTTCCGAAAATTTCAAATCGTGATTCGTCATACTGGATAATTTAAGGGGGGGTAACGGTCATTTTCGTTTTTATTTCTTTCTCGGTTTTGAGCGTCAGAAAAAATCTAAAAAAATGCACAGAACCTTTTTCAATCATTCTCAACGTGCATGATTTTTTCGAAAAAATTTTGTCGAGATATTCAAACTCAAAATAATTTCTAAGTTTAATTTTTTTGTATGAGAAAACTCAAGCACTATCTCAGTTTTTTCATCACAGAATAGTCACTCAAAGGTCTATTATTCTGAATAATTTCAGATTTTTAAATTTGAGGTATTTTAGTGCAAAAGATTAAAAACAGTAATTTTCACGTTGAGCTAGTCCAAATGTTCACCTGTAAAAGTTCAGCTTTCGATTTGGGGGGTAGGAAATTTGTTCGTTTTTCGGAAAAAAGAAATAGCATTATTTGTTTGAACGTTAACCTGTGCCTCTAAGCTTTTGAAAATAATATCGGGAAATGGAAATAGCTCGATTAAAAAAAAAATGGAAAATAAGAAGTACTTGTTATAAACATTTTGTAAATTAAAGTATAGTCATCCCTGAAGGAGAACTCAGGTAATAATTTTCACTGAATAATCTTTAATTTTAATATCCCAAATTCCTTTTTATTGTGCCAAAAAATGCCCCAAAAATGAAAAATAGCGTTTTTCTATCAGATTTATGCTAAAGACGGTATTTTTTGGAATTTTTTCAACTTAAATTATTTTTATTCGATAAGTGACAAATTTTCAAGTATTTTTAAAATTATTTTTAATTCATTCAACAATTATTATTTATGTAAAGAATTTCTGACCCCCTGCAAATAGTGAAAAGTTAGCATCCTTCGGGATAAATCATACGAAGTTGATGAATGAGAAGTCTTTTAGTTCTTGTTTAACATTTATGGTAATTATTTAAACCATTTTAAATTGTTTAGTCATTTTTTCTCCCTAAACTCGTAAAAAGTTATTATTTTCTGAAAATAATGACCCAATCAAAAAATGTTGATAAGAAAATATAATTTTAAAGGATATTTTAATTTTGTTAACAAATATTAACTTGAATGCCTAAAGAAGTATATTTTAGTTTTCATGCGTTTTTAGAGTGTCCGATGGACCGAGAAACCGGGAAATGACCTTGAATTTATTTTTTGTCCGGGAATTTTACACGTTTAAAAAAAATCCTTCCAACTTTGATTTTAACCGTTTTTAAAATAATTAGTTACATTCCGATCCTCTTCAATTATATCATTTAATTTAGAACGCGTAATCCGAAAATCTTTCACTTCAAAAATTTTCAATTTTATATTTTTAATTTCTTAACGTACATTTCAATTTAAAGAATTTTAAAATGGTGTTTTAAAGACCTAAACAATAAAAAATTAGAAGCGTTTAAAATGAAAGATTTTTGATAGAACAAAAAGTTTTTAGTTAATGAACTGTAAATATAAATTAAATAATGCATTTTTAAATTGAATTGTACTTTAAGATTTAAAAAGTAAATAAATATTGATTGCATAAGACGACTCGGTATCAGTTCACCATTTTAGAATGTCCAGTTTTTAACGTTAAAAATTAAACTGTATTAATTGGAAAGTCTTATTAGTTAAACAAATGTAAACACCCTGTTCAAAATTTATAAAAGATTTTTACTTTTAAAATAACGTTAAAATAATATATTTATAATGAAAGGCTTTTAATAAATTTCAAATATAATTTCAGTCTAAAATATTCCATTTTTAAACCATGCAATTTGAAATTTTTCAATTATCAAATAGAACAGTTACTTAATATTTAGAAATATCTAACTGTTCCTTTAAAACCAGTAATTGTAAATTAAATATTCAAAACTAAACTTTGAAACTTACAATTTTAATTATTCTATTTAACCGAATTTAAATTGTTAGTCAAATTGTTGATTTTTGATGCATAAACAATAATTTAACACTTATTATTCGTAGAAAAACTCGAGTAACATGAAGAGATATTTAGAAGATTTGAACAAATTTCAAATTACTTTTAAATTTTTTAATGATTTCGAATAATTTAAACGAAGTGTCTTCGAGTACCGACAAAATCCGACTATTCGTCCCAAAAGCACACTGGAAATAGTTCACGGCCTGATTTAAAACAAAATATAGATTTTGGCAGATTTCAAACGACAAAATTTCGAAGCTTTTTAAGAATTTCGACAACCTCCAGAAGAATAAAAAACATTTCCCAGGAAAATTGAAAATGATGGTTTCTTTTATAAACTAATTTTAGGTGATTGCGTTTTTTTGGTGTGAAATATTTAACTTTTTGCCAACTTTTCACTTAGTATGGTGCTAATTAATGCAATTTAACTAAAAATATAACTTTGATTAATTTATTATTGATTATAACTACAATGAAAAATGGTTAGTTGGGCCAACTATTTAATTTGTAAGATATAATACTGCTATTTTATTAGTTCGATATCTTCCTAACTAAATAGTTGGCTCAACTAACCATTTCTATAAGTGTTTCTTACAAAAATGAAAATGTTAGAATTAACCGAAACTTTTTAGCATTATAAAAAATGAGTGTTATTAACAATAATAATAAATTATTTAAACATTTAATTTTTTAATTATAATTTATTACCCACCTCACTCTAATTGGAAATTAGACAGAGTTAAAAAGTTACAAAAACTGATACTTTCCAGCATTAATTGAATTGAATATTATTAATAACAATAATAAATTACTTAAACAATGAATTTTTTAATTTTAGTTACTTATCTACCTAACTCTAATTGAAAATTGGACAAAAAGTAAAAAATTAAAGAGAATCGCAATTTTCTAGCATTATCCAAACTTAATATTGTTCACAATAATAATAAATTCTTTAAACAATTGATTTTTCAATTTTTATTCACCATCTACCTAGTTCTAATTGGAAATTAGACAAAGTTGAAAATTTCTGAAAAAAACCGCATCTTTCCAGCATTGTCCAAATTGAAAATTGTTAACAATAATCATGAATTTTTTAAACAATTCATGGTAGTTCGAAAAGAATATTCTACTCGTATTATATGGCTTATTATGATTATTTTTAAATTAAAAAATTATATAAAATTATTTTCGGAAAGTTCATGGTGAAAAAACTTTCATGTTCAGACAAATTTTGCAGGCAACGACCCGTTTTTAAGTTAGAGCGTTTTTTAAACTAAAATTTACATATTTGTAGCTGCATATCTCGATAACTATTGCACCGTAATTTTTTACATTCTCATCAGAGAAGGTATTAGATTTGTGTACAATTTGACCCCCACAATTTTTGGTCAAATGTCCACGTTTTGAGACCCCCTGAATCCGAAAAACAGGTTTTTACGAATGTGTCTGTATGTCTGTTTGCCTGTCTGTGATCACGATAAATTAAAAAAAATTAATCTATTAGATTGCCCTTTGCTACACTTGTTTAGTGTCCTAAACTAAAGGCCAATTTCGTTAGCCAGCCATTTTGGATGAAAATTCAAAAAGTGGGCACATTTTGAATATTTTTAAGACCAGTTTTTTAAAAATTCAGAAATTCTTTATACGGTTATTCATAGAATTCAAAAAATTTAACAATTTATCCCAATGACTTTTTTCAAAAATCCAAAATTACTAGAGTTACAGCATTTTCAAAATTCAGAAAAACAAACTAAAATGAACGATTTAAGCCAAACAACGCATGGTACGAAAAAAAGTCTGGAAACAAAACGTTGCTTCCTGAAAGCCCCACAAGATTATGATAATAACTTTTTCAATTTGATCAAAAAGTTGAAAATTCAAAATTTGATCGTGCAACAAATTTTTGAAACCACATTTTTTCCAGATGTATAAATTCTATGCACGGTTGTTTATAGTACTTCAAAACTTAAACAATTTATCCTTTTGACTTTTTTTTTATGAAAAGAAAATTATCAGAGTTAGAGCATTTTCAAAATCCAAGAAAAACTAAAATGAACATTTTAAGCCTAAAAACGCATAATATGAAAAAAGTCAAGAAAAGAAAAACTTTGCTTTTTGAAAGCCCCACAGGACTATGATAACAACTTTTTTAATTTGGTGGAGAAGTTGAACACTCCAAATTTGATCGTACCAAAAATAAGGAAAAATCCAAAAATTCCATTTTTTCGTCAAACTATGCAAGATACGAAAAAGATGAAAAAGCTCAAATTGCGCGCTCTAGAAAGAACTACAAATTAAGAATGAATCACTTTTCGATATAAGCTACGAGAAAAAATGAGACAAAACTTGTTCATCTAAAAAAGAGCTATGATTTTTTATAGGAAAGTTAGTTTTTGCTTTAGTCGTAAAAAATAACATTCTAAATAAAAGTATTAAATTTGTTTGAAAAAACAACACAAGGTATGAACTTAAATTACCAGGCAAAAGTTGTTTACCTAAAAAGATTCATGAATTTATTATTAATTATTTTTCCATAGGACAAGTAGATTTTATTTGAATCGTAAAAAATAAGATTAAAAAGTCAAAAAATAACTTTTTGGAAAAAGCACTGAAAAGACGAAAGAGGACATAGGCTCCTATATAGGACCCTATACAAGTTCCTGTATTAGACCCTATGCAGATGCGCAGTAGTTTTTATTTGATCGCAAAAAACAACAGTAAAAATAAAAAAATTATAAAAACAAGGAAATAAGAATTAGTATCATTAAGTTTTTATGCATATTATGAATTTTAATGATATAAATTTATTGAAATGATACATGTTTTAGAGCAGCTTAGAATAAAATTTAAAGAAAAATAAGAAACAAATACAAAAATAATCAAGATAAATACAATTTTCTTTTTATTTTGCAATTTTTTAAATAAGTAATCCCTGGCAGAGTTGCATAAAAAATGTATTATAATTGATATAAAAGTGTTGTGTATAATGTAGAAAAGTTAACAGGTTGAACAATATCTAGTGCGAAGCACGAGATACCTGATGAGAATGTGTTCGTTAAAACCAAAAGAGCTTTAACAAAAGAGAGTTCAAAATCACAAAATTACACCTTGGATTTTAAAAGGTCTGTGCCCGAATGCGGAAGAAATGCCAAGACTAAGCGCGGAGTGCGATTTCCCTCAGTCGCGTGCCGAAGGTGCGTTCAAACTCTCCAGCTAAGCTTTTTTAACGAAAGAGAATTCACAATCACAAAATTACAGTGATCGATTTGAAAGCAAGATAATGATCCCTTTTCTGTCCTATCTTGATTAGTTCCCAATATCTCCAGCGCGGCGCTAATTGTCCCATCACTCTATGTTTTTGATGCATTCCACTTTGCCAAGATTATTGTACGACCTTATGATTAATATTTTCTCCTTTCTATAAATAAAAAACGATTGCAAAACTTTAAAAATTTTAAACGAGGAACATTGTTTTCATTTCAATAATTTTTTGTATGAAAAGAATATTTTGTTTAATAAAAAATTAAGAAATTGTTTTGAATTCAAAAACAGGGAGTAATGGGACAACTAGCGCCGCGTTGAAGCTGTTAGGAACTAATCTACTTAGGACAGTTATGAGGTCAAGTTTAAATCTAAAATATGGAGAGATGCACAGGGCTCCTTGAAATTTGTATTATTGTTTTAAAAATGTTGCACCACATTTTACGAAAAAGTATTCTTTAAGTGAATAGAGAAGTGTTACTGATTACTGGATTAGATGACGTGTAAGTTTCAATTATAAAAAAATGGCACTTCAAGAAAATTACAAAATGTAGATAATTGTGTGTGACATGGTTATTTATAAGAAATAGCCTGACAGTTGCACTTGGTGCCCCTTCGTATACCTATATGGTTAATTAAATGGGGTTGGCTCATTAGTAACTGTCTATATGCACGGCGACGGGAGAGAGGCGATCGGGGATGGTCCCAAGGTGATTTATCCGTCACGATGGATCGCCGATGTTCGATATACGTCCCGCATGAATTCGATTACTGTATATAATTAAAACGACGAAGCAAGTGTGAATCAGCCTCCACATCCCCTTGCACTTAAAATCATTGCAAAATTCTTCACCTCTGGTTGAAACAATTTTGTTTCATCTCGAATTAACTTGATTATTTTTCCAAAACAGTTTTTTGACACAAGATTTTTTTTAATTGACTGCATTTCAGAATTCAACGAGCCAAGGCGAAGCCCCGTTTGGGGAATGTCGACGTTAACGGTCTGTTTAAATTGTGCGTTTAATTACAAGTAAGAGACACTCGTGGGAAAATTTATCGGTCACTGTTTTCCGACCAACCCCTTCGTTCCTAATCTATGCGGCACTCGTGCTGAATATGCCGTTAGTTCAGTCTTCCTAAAGACACTTAAATGTTGCCTTAACCTTCCTCATTACGCCACTAATTATTCCTATTATAAAAATTAATAGTTAGATGACATCATTGCTTTTTTTCGAAAGATATTCTTCTTTATTGACTCAAGTACTATGACGGTAAAGAAGATTTTACGACCCTGATGCCAATTTAAAAAAATCCTCTTCACTGCTATGAAAATTAATAATTGATCAAGTTTTAGCTCATTCTGATTTAATTTTTAAGGAACAATAATAATTGTGAGCATGGTGGCCAAAGCACCTCTGGTGGAAAAATTTTTATAATAAAATATAAAAAACTAAAACTATTTTTACAGGAATATATAAAAAATACATACAATAAATGTCAACAAAAATGACAAGAAGGTACAAATTTTTAAATCATTGCGACGAATTTTGTACTTTTTTGTATTTTTTGTACATTTTTACATTTTATTTTAATTTTAGTTTTCTATAACAATTTACCAAAAATGACAACTACAGAAATCTACATGTTTTGCAGCCAATTTTTTTTCGACCTACCGTGACAAATATTTAGAATATTGCAATGAGGTAATTTTAAATTAAGATGTGTACATGTTCGCTATTAAGAAAAAGCTTCTATCTTTAAACTTTAAAAGAATGATAGAGTGTTGAAAGACAATAATGAATAATCTTTATCAGACAGCAAAGATAGTCATCAAGTGGATACCATATATGTGATTTAAAATTATCCCATTGAAGTTTTCTAAATAAACCAATTTTTTTATTTAACTGCAGTGTCGGGGATCGTCTGCAAATAGTTTTGGACCCAATTGAGAGGGAGGGGGTCAAACATAAACATTCAGGAGTGCCTAAACCGTTTTCAATGGGAATTCGTAATATTGCGCAATATACTCGACTGAGTTCTCCCGCACTGCGACCCTTCCAAGGCGAAGCGCAATCGCTGTCGCCCTGCCCCCCCCCCCCTGAGAAGCTAAGTGGGCGAACAGTTATAGGAAGCCTGAGAACGGGGGTACTCATAACGAGAGTTTAGTATGTTTTTCATCCTAGGTCTTTTTGACTGCAAATAAAAATGAAACAATTCAGAAAGAATTGATCATGGCAATTGAACTGAGAAGATTCGAACTCTTAAAGAAAAAATCTTTTTCAATTGATTTTATAAAAACTGAACCGCAAATAAAGAGATTCAAAGTGAAATACATATTTTTGAATTGTAAACTATTAAAATATTCCCTTAAAAATTTGTTTAAAAAAAATATTAAAAAATTTCCCAGGAATCTAATAATAATTGTATTATCTTGGAAATTGAATTTTTCGTACAATTTATTGAAAATTATACAAAGTAAATTCTGCAACGAAGAAGCATGGTTAGATTTTCTAGGAATTTTAATACAAATTTTTTGTTTTTCAAATCCGTGTTAAATTCGTCCAATCGTGTTCGAAATCTTCAAAAATCTACATTGTGTTTTAAATGGTTCGAAATCTTTTCAAGTTTAAATATAAAAAATCATTTCAAATTTTGTCATCAAACTTAAGATTTTTTTATTTTCTTGAAATCTTTGAAGATCCTTAAAAAGCGTTAAAGTTTTATTTCAAAACCTTCAAAGATCTAAATTTAGTTTTTTCGTTTTCTAAATATTTTCCTTTTATAAATCAAGTTGGGATTTCCTCAAAGCTTGTAAATATATTTTAAGCTAACTCCATTTTTTCCATATCGATAATTGTTCAATTGTTATTTATACATAAAAATTCAATAACTTCACTTACATATTAAAAATTTTGTTACATACAACAATTAAAATTATAACGGTCAAATTTAATCGAATTTAACACTCTGAAGTATTAACGTTTCAAGGCTTCCTATTTCGAATAGTTCAGCTTAAATTTGTGTATTTTCTAACGTTTTATTTATAATTTCTCATTTTAAACTATATTTAAAATATATTAGTAAATATTAAAAACTAATAACATCCTCAATTTGAAAAATTCAAATTGAATGATTGAAAATGGAATATTTTAAATTGAAAAAATATTTGAATAGGTTTTGGAATAAATAAAAGCGTTTACTTATAAATATGTCAATTTGAAATAATTTAAAAATTAAGAATAGTTTATAAAGTTGATGCAGGTTCTAAAATCATTATTTTTCTATTTATATTTCTTTGTAATTTTTTATAATAGTTGATGTAAAATTAAACAGTGTTTTATGGTGTCACGTACCCAAATTTAAAAAAATGTAAAATCATGTTCTCTACTAGAAAATAAACGACAAAAGTTAGTTATTTGTATTTAAATATCCTTTTTCCTTAAATTTGGTACCTTTTTTACAAAAAAAGTACAGATATTGACAAGCAATTACAGTTGTAGAAATGTATTTTCTTGCAGAAATTTTTTTTCACCAGGGCTAGTAAGAAAATAATTACATTTTTTGTTTTAAAATAATGTTATAAAATAAAAAAATAAAATTTTTAGTGTATTTTGCAAAATTCTAAGGTATTTTCACAACCTTTGAAAAGTTTCGAGGAATTACGAAAGATTTTAAAAAATCCTGTGAAATCTCTTGAAAATTGTTAAATGTCTTCCGAATACTTTATAACCTTTTAAAATATCCTTAAATATTCTGAATCTTAAAAAAATCTTTCAAGTGAATGAAAGAACTTTAAAGTTCCTTGGAATCTTTCAGAATTCTTACAAATATTTCAAACACTTTGAAATAGATTCGAATGTTTTAAAGCTCTTGAAAATGTCTCAGAATCTTTTAAAATAGCCTTAAATATTTTAAATTCACTGAAATCATAGTAAATAACACAAATACATTCAAAATTCCTGAGGATATTTTTTAATACCCTAAAATATTTCAAATCCTTTGAAATATTTGAAATTCCATTAAAACCTTTTAGGGCATTTTGAAAGATTCCAATGCATTTTCAAGAACTGTCAAAAAATTTTCATTGGATTTTCAAAAATTTCAATGGGTTTGAAAAAATGTATTGAACTTTAAAATGTTCCTAGGTATGTCAGGGAGCTTCCAAGGATTTTAATGATTTTAAGGGGTTGGAAAAAAATGTTATGGAGTTTTAAACAATTTCCTAGAATTCGGTAAGATATCAAATGATTTTATAATGCCTATAAGGCTTTAGTATGTTTCATAATATTTCAAAGAAATTTTAATGAATTTCAATAAATTTAGGGATTTTAAAGAATTTGATAGATTTTAGGGTATCTTGGAAAGTTCAAAAGCATTTATAAGCATCTTAAAAAAATTTCAAGTAATTACAAAAGATTTAAAAAATCCTGGGAAATCTCTTTAAAATGTTTAAATGTCTTCGGGATGCTTTGAAATCTTCCAAAATATCCTAAAATATTTCACATCCTTTGAAATCCTTTTGATTTAATAAATTAAATCAAAATACCTTGAAATCTTCTTAAATTATTTTAAATATTTCAGAACTTTTGAAATTGCTTGGAAGGTTTAAGAGCTCCTGATATTTCCTTGGAATTTTACGAAATTCCCTAAAATATTTCAAAACTTTTGAAATTTGATGAAATACAATTGGCATTTTTTAGGTTATTTAAAAAATTTCCAAGGCATTTTCAAGCGTTTTCAAAAGTTTTATATGGGATTTTGAAAGATTTGAGAGGGTTTAAATTTTTTTGGCGATTTCAAAATTCCGAGGCATTCTGAAGATATAAAAAAATTTTTAACGGATTTTCAAGGGTATTTCTCAAGGCATTTTAATGAATTTGTCAGGATTTCTGGAAATATAATCAAATTTTATTGAATTTCAAGGGATTCTATAATATTTAAATGAATTTCAAAGAATTTATTCGCAAAAAGTGAGAGCTTTCGTAGCGAATTGTTTAGAACTCCCTTTTTTTAATTCCCACAATTTTACTCATTTCAGTATAATTTTTCTGGCTTTGTTTAATTTATCCTGAAGTCTGAAAATTAACAGAATTTTTTTCCTATTTTTGAGTTGTTTTCAATTAACTTTGAATTATTTTTAACTTCACCTTGCATTTTTATGATAACTATTGGGTTTCTATTATTTCCCTTTAATTTCTCTAAATTTAATAAAATTTCGCTAAAACCAAAGAAAATTTTTGGGTTCCTGAAATTTGGTCTAATTTATTTTTTTTAAATTTACATCAAAAAACTTTATTCCAGAAAATGTATTCAGGCTCTATAAAATGGATGTGGATATTGACAATTTTAAAGTGGCACTAACCTAAAATTCTAGTAGGCTCGGCTGTGGATTAAGATAAAAAATTACATATTTACTGAAAATTAAACATTTTCCTAAGATTTCAAGCTTCTGAATTCGGCTATATAAAGTTAAGCGAAAAAAAGTTAGCCAATTCTGACAAAACCGATCCAGAATTTTAAGATTAAAATATAATGGATTTTCAAAATCGGCTTTGAATAGCAATTTTATTTTTTTTGCAAGAATATAAACGTGCTTTTGAAATATGAAAGTGTTAAATGAGAATAAAAAGGGTGGAAAAAATTACTGTTCCGAGAAAATTAAAATTGAAAAATGCGACACACAGTTTAACATATTCTTTTCGCTAAAAATCTGAAAAAGTGTGAATTAAATAAATAGAAGACGAGAAATCTATTTTTTGAAAAAATGAGTTATGTATGCTTGTAGCATTTTCTAAACTTGAGTAATATGATTATTGACCCTTAGTTCACAACAAAATTCTATTCTATTAAAATTGCGTCTTAAACATTATGTACATTAAAAATGTTACAATATTAGAATTTTGGTCTGTAAATCACAGAAAAAGCTGGGATAAAAAACGTTGTCGTTAATCTTTCTAGCAGAGTAATAATCAGCTTATTACATCTAACTGAGATAATCTGCTACATTTCGTACCCTTAGTTTTTTATTTGATATCAATGGTCACGGAAGATGATCAATCAGTCCGGAAAAAATCAGGTAATTTTTAGAATGTGATTTTGCGCCCATCCTGCGTAAGCGACAGATCAATTTCTATAAAAATGGAAAAACAAATATGGAAAAACGACGAAGGAAATAAAGTAGCGAATGACTGTCAAACCTGGATTTAGTATTTCTGGATTTAATGTTTCTAAAAATTGACTTTACACGGCGGGGACGGGTGAGAGGCGTCGGGAGAGGATATGCGGTGCTTACTCAAGCGTCACAAAACAGAGAAAGAGAGACAAGAAAGATAAAAAACAGAAGAGAGACAAAACAGTTCCGAGACTCTGGATTTAATGTCACGCTCAGTCCCAAAATTGATAATAAATCCAGGTTTGCCTGTATTTGGGGAGAGTACATTTTGGGAAAATCCATCGTGAATGTTGGATGCTGGGAATTCTTTTTTCTTGTGTGATGAGTAATGGTAGCTAGTTCGGGGAGTAAATTTACGTCTTCGGGAAAGCCTGCAGTGTTGTCTAATGTTTGCACGGTATTACCTAACTATAGTATATACCTTGGCATCGAGATGGTTGGAGTTTCGCTTCTTATTGGGCCAAAATTTATGCCCATAAATCTAAACGGTACGCGTTGAGAGGTTGAATCCTGCTACTAGAATTTCGCTCCCATTCCGCGACCCTTAACCAGCTTCAATCTTTCCCTTTCTATATATTTCGCCTTAGATCTCTCCATCTCTCTCTACTTTCCCCATATCCAAACACCCTTTGCGCCTCCCTTCGCTATTTCGACTTCATAGTAAGGTCGTACTTCATAAGAGAAGATATGTACGATGCAGGTATCTTGGTTAAATATATCAAGCTGCTAATAAATAACAAGTCATTGTTTAGAAAGGTTCAGAATTTTGTTGTTAAATTCTTTATGCGCGTGAACTTCACCCCACAATTCCAAAATTTCGAATTTCTTTAGAGTTCTGACACCCCTTTTCACAGTTCTACAGTTCTTTTAGAAATAGTCCCTGTATATGAATACGATTTTTTAAAATTGGGAGCTAAGTTCACGTTCCCCCGCACTTTTTGAAAAATGAACTTTTTTTTAGAGTTCTGGGCAGATTTAGCATTGTTTTAGAGTTCCTGATATTTATTGATAATAGTTCCAAAAAATTAGACCCAAAAAATTAGCTTAAAACAGAGCTACCCCCCCCCTCCCACTTAAAAAAAAGCAACTATTTTTTAGATTTCTGGGTAGATTTACCATAATTTTAGAGTTCCTGATACTTATTGATAATAGTT
>NC_046665.1:89326669-89343049 GCF_010883055.1 Belonocnema kinseyi
CCCCCCCCCCATTTTAAAAAATCAACCTTTACTTTAATATTCCTGTAGTTCCGACAGACTTCTAGAGTTCTACAGCAAAATAATGCCGAACAACTTAAAAATTCGAAAGTCACAATTTTTAAAATCCCAAAATTTCAGATAAATTTTTCGAAAGAGTTCCAGGAGTTCTGATCAGAGTTTTTGGAGCCCCTTGAAGATTTCTACTAAATAGTATAATATAATTTTTCGATAAACTCAAATTCCGAAAACCTACAACACTTTAAACATACTCACAAATTTTGAAATTCTAAATTTTGGGTATTTCAGGAGTTTTTACCAGAGTTCTGGCGGCCCCCTGAATAGTTCTACCAAAAGGTCTATCTGTGTAAAGTTTTGTAGGGCTTTGGATTTTAAGTTGATCGAAAAATATTGGTAGACTTTTCTGTAGAACTAATCAGGCGGCCACCAGAACTCTGATCAGAACTCCTGGAATTATCAAAATTTTGAGTTTTAAAATTTGTGGGTATGTTTAAAGTGTGTAAGGTTTTTGCAATTTGAGTTTATCGAAAAATATTATAATACTTTTTTGTAGAATTCTTCAAGGGGCTCCCAGAACTCTGATTAGAAGTCTTGGAATTCTTTCGAAAAATGTGTCTGAAATTTTGGGATTTTCAAAATTGTGTAAATTTCTAGTTTTCAAGTTGTTCGAAATTATTTTGTTATAGAACTCTAGAACTCTGTTGAAACTAGAGGAATATTAAAGAAAAAAAAAATTTTTTTAAAGTAGGGGACTAGCTCTATTTTTTATAAATAAAATGTTGGTTTTAATTTTAGAACTAGTTTTGGTAAGTATCAGGAACTCTAGAACTGTACTAAATCAATTCAGAAAAATCTACTGTAGAACTATTCAAAAGGATGTCACAACTCTAAATAAAAAATTCGAAATTTTGAAAGTGAGGGGCCAAGTTTACACCCATAAATTCTTTTGCTTTTACAATACACAAAAATAATGATAACTCTATGCTTAAGCAAGTCATTATTTTTTAAGACTATCTACTCTTAGATAACTGCTAGAAAGTTGCGTTTTTTTACAAAATGGGATGTTTTCAAATTGAAAGCACTTCAGTCACACAATAATGAAATAAATAAGTTCCAAATAAACCACTTTTAATGTACGCCAATTTGATAGTATTAGATTTTTTTAAATTATTATAGTTTCTGAAATATTTTAAATTAGAATTGAGTTACTTTTTTGTTATGGGACGACTATTCTTTAACGATATTTTTTCCTCAATAAAAGTCCCCAATTTTTCGAAAGGTGGCCTATAAAGAACCAAGAAAAGAACCGAGAAATCTCTGCCGTGCTTATCGCAACAAGACAAATTTTTGAACAGCTGGAGATTCAGAGGAATGTAAATTTAACCAATTTATTAGTTTAAATTTTTTATTTATATTTTAAGACAAGTTCTACTGTTATATAGTTATACTTTCTACCTTTGTAGGATTCTTGTCCAAATTGGCATTTTGATCTTTTTAAAAATCATCCATCTGGTCAGATAAGGTGTGGCGTATATTCAATGCCTCCTTTTCGCAGTCGGTTGCAGATTCAGTGTATATTTGAGCTAATCCTGCAATGCACTTCTTAACCTAACCAAAATAATATGTCTCTTTTTTTAATTCCACAATTAGTTTTTTGTAGCAGTTTCAGCAGACTTTAAATAAAAAAAAATAATTTTTTTATATTCACATTAAATTTTCCGGTTAAAATGAACCCCATTAGTGATTTTTCATATATTGCTTATATACTCGTCATTTATATAAATTAGAGAATTTTTTTCATACACTCGAATGCGTAAAATCTTTTTAAAGATATACCAAACTTACATAAAGATGTTTAAGAATTAAAAATATTTTTTATGATATTATATAATTGCCTAAATCAGTAAGACTGAATTTAATGACCAAAATAAAAAAAAGTTAACTATCACTATTTAGTGATTTCTATTTAGTTTTTTTCGGTAATGCAATGTGCTCAAAAGACTTTGTTAACGACCAATACTTTTTTAAGCAAAGCTTAATGTGAAATTTCTTTTGTTATTCATTATGTATACCATACAATCAATCAATAAGTAAATAAAACTAAATTTGAAAAGAGCACGTATTGGGCTTAAAATAGATTATAAATAATATTTTTTTAATACCTGAATATCCTCCATATTTTTTACTTTAATGTTACACAGTGACTTTTTTCTTGTTTTACGAATACTTTTTTCAATTTGTGCATCACAATCAGTTGCATCACATTTGAATATCATGTCATCAGACATACTTTCTTTAGAGTTTAGATACTCTAAAGGTTTGAACACAGTCTAGCGAGAAAGATCCACAAATTATAACGTATTTTTAAAGAACTTGTTTAATTAAACAAACAGTAATCCTTTTTCTTCAACGTAGAAATATGCATTTCCGTATTCAACTCTGAACTACACTTTTTGTAATGCCTTGCAAAGAGAAAAAGAACACTTTGAAAAATTATTTTGGGATTTTCCCAAAAAATATTGAAACGCAACATACCCAATGTTATAGGAAATTTTCCCGAAAATAAATTCGGAAAAATTTCTTAATTTATTTGGGAATTTTACTTTGAAATTAGGAAATTTTCCCAAAAATATATTCGAAAAAATTTCCTAATTTATTTGGAAATTATGCTTCAAAATTAGGAAACTGTACTTCAAAATTAAGAAAATTTTCCAAAAATATATTCGGAAAAATTTCCTAATTTTTTTGGGAATTGTACTTTGAAATTAGGAAATTTTTCCAAAAATATATTCGGAAAATTTCCTCATTTATTTAAAAAATGTGCTTTAAAATTAGGAATTGTACTTTAAAATTAGGAAATTTTCCCAAAAATAGATTAGGAAAAATTTCCTAAATTATTGCAGAATTAAACATTAAAATTGGAATATTACCTTGAAAACAAAATTTGGAGAATTTTTATTTAAAAAAGTACAAATTTGATATAAAATCATTTATTATATTTCCTCGGTACTCAAAATTTCATTCGCGAATCTACATATTGACAAAAGGACTGAAATGTAATTTCTGGGGTCAGTGGCGTGTCCAAGATCATCATTTTGCAATATATAAAATAGAATTACCTATATTTTTTTACATTCTCATCAAGAAAAGGTATTATATTTGTGTAAAATTTCCCCCCCCCTCTCGCTTTTCTCAAATGTCCACGTTTTGAGACCCCCTGAATCCGAAAAACAGGTTTTTACAAATGTGTCTCTCTCTCTCTCTCTCTGTGTGTTTGTGTGTCTGTAGATTCTTAGTTTATTAGCACGATTACTTTTGAAACAATTGACCGATTGGATTGGCCAGCCATTTTTGGATAATAATTCAAAAAGTGAGCGTATTTTGAAAATTTTTGAGACCACTTTTTTCAAAATTCAAAAATTTTCTGTACGGATATTCATGGTATTCAAACAGACGAACACCTATACCTAAAGGAGTACCGCACATTGGGAAGAAAAATGAGTTGTTTGATTCAGAATAACGTACAGCCCACAAATCTTCACCGGTTTCGATAGAAAAATTAGAAAAAAGGTAATAAGATTTCTAAGAGAGTTTTTCAGCCTGATTTTTGAATTAGGTTTTCAATTTGTTTATAAATAAACAAATATGATGAAAAAATGGCCTTTTTCTATTTGACGTTCCCGGTGATCATCCATAGCAGGATAATGGTTGAAATCGCTAAAGTTGCATAAAATAGAATTAGTTACAGATATTCCAATATTAGGCAATATACAAAAGAAATTTGTTATCAACAAATTATTTTTGTTGAAACAAAATTTTCCACGATTTTCCATAAATACACGTTTTTCAAGTTTTCTATTTCAATTTTGTTACTAAGGACATTTATGATAATTTTAGCAAAATTCATCATTTGTTGATTAATTTTATGATTTTTTTAAAACAAATTTAATAAACAAATGCATTATTGGGACATCTTTCGACAAAACAATTCTTTTTTGTTTCGATCTCAGACTTTTAATTGGGATCTCCATAATAAATCCCGTTAACATTCATGATGAATTGACACATTTTATGATTTTTAAAAACAAATTTAACAAAAAAATGCATTATTCGGGCATCTGTGGACGGAAAAATTCAGTTTCTTCTATTTCAGTCTTTTTAATTGGGCATTTTTATTGTCTTTTTATTGGGCATTTTTAACTGGCATTGAAAAAACCGAATTTTTCCCCCGACAAATGCCCGAATAATGAATTTTTTTTTTAATCATAAGATTAAAAAATAAATTATGAATTTTGCTGAAAATATCATAAAGTTCCGAATTTAAAAAATTGCACATTGGAAAAAACGAATTTTTCTATCGAAAAATGCCTGTTTACTGCATTTGGTCATAAAATTTCTTGCCATATAACTAGAAAAAACATGATTATGGAAAATCATAAAAAACATTTTTTCAACAAATAATTGTTTTATAAAAAATTTGGTTGCCAGGCCATAACGATTTCCTATTGGAACGCCATCCCCATGCGCTCACAGAATTAGTGCTGATTATTGTTTTTTGATAGTGCAGTGAAATTGGAATATTATTCGTTTATAATATTATATAAATAATTGAAAATGCCTAAGGCAAGTACGCCACGTGTTCGGAGGCACGGGGCACTAGCCAGTATACCTAGAAACTTGCGCGAGGAAAATGAAAGTAAGTAATTAAGCTCTGGGGCTAATTGAAACAAAACCTCAAATAAAGTGATCATCAATTGAATTTTATTTTTTCAATCAATACGAATGAAGTTGTTATAGATGGAAATGTGAGTGATCTGGGAGTTAACACTATCCAACCCGTTCAATTGATGAATTTGGACGAACCAGAAAATTTGGGTCCACTAAAAAATGAATTTCCGGCTGATATCAACGCAGTTTTAGGTCAGATCAGTAGATTTACAATTAGAATGCTCAAATACTATTATAGGATGAAAATTAGCAAGTACTTTTGTTTTCAATTATTATTATAAAATATTTTTATTTTTGATGTTAGGTTCTTGACCAGGTAAAATAAGTAAATAATTGTTATGTTAATTTTTCTGTCTACTGGTCTAATTATTATTATTAGAATATTAATGTTTCTTAACATAATGAAAAGTCAATCATTTTATCAATGTATTTATTATATTTTTTTTATATTGTTTTATACTATTTTATCCACTATTTTATCCATTCAGATTTTTTTAGATAATAAATTCATTATTAAAATACATTAAGGACACCTTTTCATAACATGAATTTCGGAATCAAGTAGTAGAATACCAATCGAGAATACCAATCGAGAAAGTGCTCCCAACAATAGATCCTCACTCAACTGCGCATGCGTTACACTCGGCGTCTAATTGGTTGCTATTCGCGCGCAGCTTAAAATGCTAAAATATATTATTTCTCTTCTTTATCATAAATAATGGAATTTCTACTTTAAAAAATGTCATGAGATGGAAATTCATGAAATTCTAAAGGATAATTTTAATTCACAGAATATGTATTTGATTAATTTTTATTTTTATCAAGATTCATTGGTATCGGTTAAATGGACATTTTTATAAGTCGAAATGCCTTTATTTATAATAAAAAATAAAAATAATATTATTTAGCATTTTAAACTTCGCGCGAATAGTAACTAGTATAGTGAAGCAAGAAGCTTTCGTTGGGAGCACTGCAATCTAGCCAAACACCAACTTTTTGTTTCGATTTTTAAAGCATAGTTTCTGTGAAGTTATACGTACGTAAGAATCCAATTTTTCTAATCATATAACCTTACTTTCTTTCCTGCATTTGGATATTGTGGTTCACAAACACCAAAAGAGTATCAAGTATGTTGAGACACAAATATTTGAAACACAGTTAAGGATAGCCGTTTTAACCAAAGACAGCAATTTCCGGGGGTTTCCAGGTTCGCAAACATTTTTCACGATCAATAAAATGAAAAAATTCGAACTCTAAAGCTAAAAATTTTTCGATTTGCAGTAACAAATAATAAACTTCCAATTAAAGCACTTAAAATTAAACTCTTGAATTTTAAACTTTTGAAATTGAATTGTAAGAGTTTTTGTATTTTAAAATTTTTTTATTCAATTGCTCAATAATTTAAACGTAAAAATGAAAAGCTCTAACACTTTTCAATTTAACAAATTAACATAAAATGCACATAAACTGCAAAATTTAGAATTAAAAAAAAAATAATGAGTTCAAAGTGTCAGATTCAATTCTAAAAATATAAATTTACGTTATCATTTTCAAAGGTGTAAATTAAATAATCAATGAATTTAAAAAATTCTAAATTATATTATTCTTAACGATTTTAAGCTAAATAAATTCACGTTATCATTTTCAAAGGTAAATATTAAAAAAATAGGAAGTTCCTTAGAACATTTAGAAACCCCTGAAAAATTCAAGAAAATTCTTAAAATCTTCCACATTATTTTCTAACAATTTTGGAAATCTTAAAATCTTTTTTATTATTTTTAAATAATATTCCTAACTGAAAAATTATTTTTAATTTTCCTACGAATCGTACCAAGAAGTTTTTATTCTTTTGCAACTTTTAAATTATTTGAAATCATTTCAAGCTTTAAATTAAGTTTGAATCTTTTTAAAACATCTAAATACGTCTTAAAATAATTTAATTGTTTTCTATACAATTAATAAGTTTTAACTTGCAATTTGATCAACAAAATTCAACAATTTCACTTACAAATTTAACATTATTTTAAAAAGAACAATAAAAATTGTAACGTTTGAAGTTTAAAAGCTCTTCCAAATTCTAACGGTTCAAGGCTTTCTGTATTAAATAATTCAGATTTATATTTGTAATTTAAAAATATTTGGTTTTAATTAATTATTCCTAAATGAATAGTCAAATATTGCTAAATATTAAATAATTATTCTTTTTTCTTTAATTAAAAGATGTTTAATCGAATCCATAAAAAATTGATTATTTTAAACTGAAACAATATTTTAAATTTAATGAAAGCCTTTAATTACAAATATATTATTATGAAGCTATTTTTACATTAAAAATAGTTCAGAAAGTTTTAGGCAGACGTTTTCATTATTTAATGACTAAGATTTCGGAAGGAAACAGCTAATTTTTTCCAGGTTAAAATCTGGAAATTCTTAATCTTGACCGGATTTCGAATCGTTTTGTAAACTGAATTATTGTTCCCTTTTAATACCTTAATTACAGATTCATTTTTAAAATAATTTATTTATATTTTCTGTTAATAAAATACAAATACTTTTTATACAAAATTCTCAACTTCAAACGGTTTTTATTTGTAGTTTATTAGGTCTTCAAGACTGCATTTTGAAATTCTCTAAATTAAAAGTAAAAACCTAATATGAAAAATTTCTAAAGTGAAAGATTTTGAAATTATGCATTGTGAACTGAATGATATCATCATGGAAATTGATAACAATTCAATTAATTATTTTCAAAAATTTTGAAATCGAACTTAGGCAGATTTGTTTTTTAAATATTTACAAAATTTTCGGTAAAAAGATAAAAACATTGTCTTTTCTCGGATTTTCTCAATCTTAACAAATTTCCAGCCATTTTCCGATTTACCAGTCCAGCGGCCAGCCTGAGAGTTTTATAATTGATTTAGTTTACTTTTTTAGAAGCAGAAGCAGCGATCAGTGATAATTCTATGATCGATGAAAACACAGAAACGAAGGAGGACGCGGCTCTAAGCCATATTGGAACAATTATTGCAAATTCCAAAGATTGAGGTAGTCGTTGAAAGCAGAGGACCCTACACTAGAAAACACTTGTTTTTAGGTTCTAGTTAACTAGAAATAACTTAAGGTTATTTCGGTATTAAATAAATAATAATATTCATACTTTATAAATCTCTTTTTATTCGCGAAATGCATAAAATGTATTATTATGAGACCGATCGGGCACCGATCTGGTTTCCCAATCGAGAGTCCCGACCTGGCCTCGACCTGGGCGTGTGTTTCATCCACGACTTGGCCCCGACCAGGAATCCCGATCTGAGACGGCCTGGCCGGTATGGCCCCGAACGGGGCCAGATAAATATTTCTGCATGGGTTTAGCTAATATTAGTTGATGAAATGTAGGCGATTTCAACACTTTTCCTGTTATTGACAAGCATTGTGAACGTCAAGTAGATAAAATGGCTATTTTTTCTTTATATTTGTTTGTATACATATAAAAAATTGAAAACCTAATTGAAAAATCAGCACTTGATTTAGAAACTGAAAAAAGGTATGGCTGATGTTTTGACCGGATGTGCTACGTTTAAAACGTAAAAATAAAATTGGAAATAAGTAAATTCAGTTTTTGAAAAACCGGCAGAAGTTGCAGTAAAATGTTTAATAATAAACTTTTTTAAAGAATGCGCATTTTTTTAAACGACACACTAAAACTATGTCTGTTATAATATCAATGCATGTTATGAATTTTGATAATATACATTTATGGAAATGATATACAGGTGGAGATATAAATTCGAGTGCGAAGCACGAGATACGTGATGAGATTGTATTCGTTAAAGCCGAAGGAGCTTTAACAAAAAAGAAGTCACTATCACCAAATTACTGTTGTCGATGTTTTGACTTTTAGTTTTAAAAAATCTGTGCACAAGTGAAAGGAATATACGAAGACCGAGCGCGGAGTGCGAGATAAATATATCATTGGGCGGAAAGCTCGAGAATCAACAGTCGCGCGCCCTAGGCGCGCTAAAATTTGCGAGCCGCGTGCGCAGCGCGCTAGAAGAATGTGCCCGCTAAGCGGGCGGATTTTTTCTATTGAATTAATGATATAGATGCTGTAGAGAATCTTCATTTGAAACATCTGCATGAAACTGTCGTTGAAAGATTGGGCACCTTCGCCTAAATGATATTCCTTCATTTCAATTGCGGTTATATATTTAAATGCACAGCTTATCATGTTTATTTTTATTTTTGAATGACCCTTATTTGTCCCATATATTCCACGGAATATCCCAGTGTACTCCAGTATTGCAAAAACGTCACCATTCGATGTCGATTATACAATATGTCCTCGCTTAGGCACATACATAAACTTATGTTCTAGTTGCAGTCGAATGTGTTTACTAGCAGGAAAAAAGTATTTGCGGAATTCGAATCCCTGGTTATGGTTCGTCTGAGAAATTAGTCGAATATATCCAATTTTTTCGAGTGAATATCCAAGTAATTAATAAGATAGAGGCCTGCCCGGAAGAGAACTAAGCCTAGGACGCAAAAACGTCCCTGAGGAAATGTCCGGCAGGTGAATGTAGTCCGCCCGAAAAAAAAGAACCAGGATTACGTTTGTCATTAGGATTTCACACGGGCGGTAGTGAATCTTTATTTGCAAAAACTTTCATAAAACTATTTTGGAAGACTGGGTGATTCTTGCCTACTGGAAAATCCTAATTTCGTTTGGCGTCAATTTGTCAACTTCACCACTTATCATATTTGTTTTTATTCGCGATTTATGTTTATCTGTCTCATATATTCTACGAAGAGTGTTACTGTGATCCATTATTGCAAAAACGTCACCTTTGGATGTTGATAATATCACACATTCTGGGTTTGTTTCGAACGAATAGGTCAAGTGATCTATTTCCATTCGAATTTTTTCACCAGTAGTAAAATCATATCTTCGAATCGCTTTTTCTTATTTGTGCAACGTACAAGTCGAACATAAGTAAGTCGTTCAATTTACGCCATTAACTTAACCATAGTTTTCAAGTTGTGAAAAAGAAATTTTTGTCCTCATATTTGTTTTATGACACCAGTTTTCAAATTGAAGTTTGAAATACACTTTTACATTTTGTTGAAATGATAATTATTGATTTTAAACTTAGTTTCATATTTAAATAAAGTGAAGATGCAGTTTATGTGTCACATTAGAAATCTTGTTAAATAAACGCAAACGATGTTTATTGTTTTGTCAATTTCTTTATTTTCATGTTTAAGTGCTAATAGTTCCTGCAGATACCTTTCTTATGGGCTAGTAAATATCCCTATTACAACAGTCATAGTTTTCTTTAAACCCTCACAATTTAGAAGAAATCCGCATCAAGGTAATAATAAGAAACCATAAAAATCCAAATATTGGTTAACGATTTAGCTTTTAAACTTTTTTTTGGACATATTGATCATAATGAACTATTGTTAATGTTATTACCAATATTATGAAGACATTTTTTCATCTTAAGATAGCAAATGATGACAACTTTTTGTTAACATAATTTCACAATCTTTGACAAGACAAGTGATAATTTTTCTATGCAGACACATATTAACAAATTCATTATTTGACTGCTTTTAAAGTTTAAACTTTATTTTTCGCAACGCGTAATAAACTCTTAATAACCAATTCTTCAACTTTTATTATACACTTTGATCAAATTTTGTTATTGATATTAACAATGTCACAAACAAATTTACCTCGTCTCATATCATCCACCTCCACTTATGTCCATCAAAAAGTTTAATTTTTTGATCAAAATAATAGAGAAGAAAAATCGGTATAAATACCCAAGAGGAGCCCAAAAAATAAAAAAATTCCGATATGCTTACATTTAGTTTAGGTTCATATTTAATTTTAAGGGTAGTTTTAAGAAGATAGGGTTTGTTTTGAACAATTTAAGTTTTGCAGTTGTTGAGAGTCCAAAAAAATATCATTAAGAGTGGGAAACATATCTTATCAGCGAAAGTATTTTTCAAAGACTTCATGAATCGCATCGTATTTTATTTTTCGCGGTCTTCCTCTCGATGGGGACATTATTGTTCTGGAAATAAAATGTTTACTATAAGCACACACTTACAGGAAAAATTCTATGAGTTCTTGCGACATCATTAAAAATGTCTTCACGAACAGACGTATGCTTAAAGGCATTCCAAACTCACACAGGCTCACAAATTTTGCTGTATTCTATCCCGTGTTTCTAATGAACATAAGCATTGATACCTTTCTGCGCCTCATTGTATACTTAAATGAAATATTACATATGTCTTTATAAGCATTTTAAATAATTTTAATTAAAACTTAAAAATTTCTCTCAAGTGATTATTTTGAATTTGAAATTAGTATGGTAGTTTTAGTTGAAGGCAGTCGAAACGAGGCTCATTAAATGTGCTAGGCGTTGTATCTAAAGTTTGTAAAATATAACTATGGAGATAAATATATACAGTCTAGGGTGGCCCAACAATGCATGGACATTTTTTCATGCTAGAGGGCAACGATCCCCCTCCCTCATTTAAAACCAAATTTTAAAAAATCTGAATGTTTTCGAAATGTTAATTCTAGCTGGTACAGGTTTTGACTTTGAGTGTTGTATGTAAAATGCATAGGGAAAAATCAATTAGTTGAGTTATTATAATAATTTTTTCGGGTTTGGGAGAGTGTGACAGGAGAGTATAGAAGCTTGTAGAGAGTTAACCAACGTCTAATTTTGATTGTTCATGAAATTGATCTTTTAAATAGTGTATTCTTGTATTTTTTTTTACTTAGAATTACTCATATTGGTCTAGCGGAATATTGATCAACATGGGTTAATTTATTTTTGATTATTGAAACAAATGCATTTTTTTAAATAGAGCAGGACTCACATTAGTTACATACTTCAGCAATGTCTTTTATTTGGGATTTTTTGAATATTTTTTTTGTTTACGGGTATAGTTTAGAGTTTCTCTAACATCGTTACTTTTAGTCAGGGGCAGTTACTAGTATAATATAGTGTTTTCGGAAAATATAATTTAGTATTTTAGATGAGCTCAAAAGTAATTTAGACTAGTCGCATAAGTTTTCTCGTACTTTTTCCACATTTTTTCACTGCTTTTTCGAGGTCAATTTTTGATAACCAAAAAAAAACCCAAAATTTTGACATGCTTACATTTAGTTTAAGTTCAGATTTAATTTTAAGGGTAGTTTTCAGAAGATACGGTTTGTTTTAAAATTTTCATTTTTGCATTTTTAAAGAGCCCAAGAAAAGCCCAAAATTCTGGCGCTGCTGATTTTTTCAATTTTTGTGTAGTGGAAAAAAAGTTTGGTTTTTTGAGAAAAATGAGAGCACAAAAATCAGTATTGGGGCAGACGAAGAACCCAAAAAAAGTTGGAAGTTCTGATATACCTAAAAGTCAGACATTTTAATTATGTTTTAAGTCAGAAATTAAATCAGAAATTTTTAGATTTTTTTCTTTCCTACCTTCAAAAGTTCTTACTTATTTTTGAACAAGAAAAAATCTTTTGGGGATTATCAAAAGATAAAAAGAAAGAAGCCTCGATAAACATAATACGTTTGCATTCATATATTTAAATTGAATTTTGATCCGACTACGGATTACAAAGATATTATATTTTAGTTTATATTTTTTGTCATTAAATTAATTATATACATGCTGTAGAGAATCTTCATTTGAAACCTCTTCATGAAACCATTTTGGAAAGATTGGGTACTTTTCGCCTACAGGACATTCTTTCATTTCAGTTGCGGTCATATATTCAAGTGCACCGCTTATCATGTTTATTTTTATTCTCGAACGAGCCTTATTTGTCCCATATATTCCACGAAGAGTGCCGGTATACTCCACTATTGCAAAAACATCACCATTCGATGTCGATAATACAATATGTTCTCGGTTTGGCACGGGCAAAAAGATATTTTCCAATCGCAATCGAATTTGTTTATTCACAGGAAAAACGTATCTTCGAAATTCGAATCGAAGGTTTTGATTTGCCCGAGGAATAAGCCGAATATATCCAAGTTTTTCGAATGAATATCCAAGTACTTCATGAGAAGGAGGCCTGCCCGGAGGAGACCTGGTCCTAGCACGAAGAGGAGGCTCATGAGGAGAAGTGCGGTTAGGCGAAGGTTTTCTGGCCGAAGAAGAAGAACCAGGATGATGTTCGCCATTAGGATTCCATACAAACTGTAGTGAATTTTGATTTGCAAAACGTTTATTAAAACTGCCTGGATAGATTTGGTGATTCTTTCCTACTGGACAATCCCTTTTTTCATCTGGTGTCAAACTATCAACTCTGCCGCTTATCATATTTATTTTTACTCGCGGGTGACTAGTAGTTGTCCCATATATTCCACGAAGAGTGTCACCATGATCCATTATTGCAAAAACGTCACCATCGGATGTTGATAATACCATATATTCTTGGTTTGATTCAAACGAATAGGCCAAGTGATCTATTAGAATTCGAAGTTTTTCATCGGTAGGAAAAACGTATCTTCGAAATTCAAACTGCTGGTTGGGATTTTTCCAAGGAATAAGCCGGACATATCCAAGTTTTTTCAGTGAATATCCAAGTATTCCATTAGAAGGAGGCCTGCTCGGAAGAGACCTAGGTCTGTCAGAAAGAGGAGATTTCTGTGATTCGCTATAAGGATTCAGTATGGTATGTAGAGAGTCGTGACTTGCAAAACTTTTGATGAAGTTTCGTGGGAAGATAGGATAGTTTTTGCCCACTGGACAAGCGCTGATTTCATCTGCGGTCAAATTATAAATTTCACCGCTTATCATATTTATTTTTTTTCTTGCATGACTCCTGTCTGTCCCGTATAATCCGCGAAGAAACCCACTATAATCCAATATTGCAAAAACATCACCATTGGATAGTGATAAAACAATATGCTCTTGGTTTGGCACCAGCGCAGTTCTATTCTGTTCTGTTCGCTGTCTAATTGGTATACCGATAGGAAAATAATATCTTCGAAATTCGAATTGAAGGCTCTCATTTTTGCGCGGATGGAGGCGAATATATCCAAGCTGCTCAAGTGAATATCCCAGTAGTTGAATAGGCGGAACAATCCTAGCAGGTGATCTGGACCTGGCACAGACAGAATCATGTTCGAAATTAGGATTCTTCGATCTGGTCTGTGAACTACATTCTGCAAGAAGAAATAGATTGGCAGCAGAAGAGGAAGAAGAACCAGAATTACGTTCGCTATGAGGACTCCCGGTGGTATGGGAACTACGTTCTGCAAGCATAAATAGAAGATTCTTTTTTTATCAGCCCATTTTGCTCTAATATTCTGTTCTGAATTCAAGTTTTATTTGCTGGAAGCATCTTTCTGATATTACAATCAAAGTAACGCCAAATAATTCCTAATTATAATTACTCCTCACTGTACATTTTTCCGGTCAAATAAGCATATGTATTCTGGATAAAATACGAGTGCATTAATAATTGCATAATCATAATAACAGTAAACGATTTTCTACAATAAAAAAACCTCCATGAAACAAATTTGTCTAAAAATATATTCAATCCTTTGGAAAATATGTTTTTACCCTGTTATCAAAACTTACAGATTGAAAATATTTAAGGTTCACCTTATTTGAATTTAACTTGAATCGTTATTTTATTTTCCTTTCAAAATATATTCTTAAAACGTTAACATTTATTTGAACTTCTTATAAACTGCATCAAATTCTTTAGAATTTGTTGAATTCAAAATAACGTTTGAGACTTTATTTATACACCTCTGGTCGAAATCTAGTTAATTTTAGTCACATTTTGGTTGAAATTAATTATGGGGTCAACGAACTGTAATTAAAAACAAAATTTCATATGCGAATGATGTTTAAAACAAATTATGGTTTTGTTATTTTGATAATTCGCCGGTGCTCAGAAGAAAGAATCCATAAATTATATCGCTGTAAAAAAATACTTCTTATCATAACGCCATGAAAAAAAACTAATCTCTATAAAATCTAATGAAGAAAAAATATATCTCAGTAAACACTGTAAACAAAATACATATTGGTATACGCTGTGAAAAAACACGTCTTGTATAAATACTGTGAAAAGAATCCCGTATTAAAATACCGTGAAAGTTCGATTATTTGGTAGAAAATGTCTTGAAAGTTTGAAAATTTAACTCTTTGATTGCAAATTCAGAAATCATTGTTAAAATGAAATTGCTTTTGTTGAAAACTTCAACTATTTTCTTGAAGATTGATCTATCTTTGCCTAGAAGTCAGGTCTGAAAATCAGGATACCAATTTTTTAAAAACACTGTACTTATTACAGCTGCGTTTTAAAAATAAGTGCACTTTTCGCAGACGAGTGAAAATATATTTTTCGTTACTGAGAACCAGGCACTGGGCAACATTGAAAAAGTCTTCATATTCACCATGATCTTACCCATAGTTAATTTTGCAACCTCAAAATTAATTTGATTCATATATTTGCTGATAAGGAGGTAGCAGACTACAACTTAATTTCATCGTGGGTAAACTTACGCTAAATATCATGTAAAGTTTAACAGCGGAAAATTTTACAAGGAATAAAATTTAACTTTAATATATAAGATGGGGTGGAATGGTCACGTATATCTAAGACGCTATTATTCTTAAATTTATACATTGTAAAGAGAAAGTATTGTTTCGGTGATAATTTTAGGTATTACAATAAGAATTAGAAAGTACTGTCTGAAGTGCTGCCTAATTGAAACCATTTAATGGATCCGAGAATCTTTCGTTTTGCAATAAATATAACACCTTGCAGTTATCTTATTCAAAAAAGAGCACTAAAAAGTGACAAGGCAAAATGATAAGTCTCTAGTTTTTACAGTGTGAATATATGAATGACTATCATATGTATTAGGTTGGGACGGGTTGCTTTAGGTGCACTCCACATATTTAAGAAATAGTCTTATTCATTCATGTATTATATAAAATGTAATAAGAACAGATATGTCTATTAAATTATTATATTCACCAAAACAATTAACGATGATCGCCAAAGCGAAAAGAAGAGTACAGACCATCTTCATTTTCGCAAAGGTTAAGAAAAAACTGAATAATAATCCAGTGAATAATTTGGTAAGCCAAATTATCGAAGGGATTAGTCATTTCTTCATCATAGTCGCTTATCTCAAACATATGTTAGATAACTTCTTTATTAGTGATAAGATTGTCGTTCGAAGATAAGAAAATCATTTTAAATTTCTCATTATGGCTATTATAATTACGACAATCTCATCTAAAAGAAACCGGTTCTAATTTATCAATGTGTATACACCTAATGTGTTATCAGATTTTTGGTAAACTGATACGTCTAAGAAAGGCAATATTCCGTTTTGTCCCGCAAGTATTCTAGCATATTGTTGACACGCAGAGGTGCTTTTTAGGCCATTAGCAAGTGAAAGTCTGGCACCTCCAAGAGCGAAGATGATAAGAACGATCATATACGATATATATATATATAATTAAAAATTTGTCATTAGGACAACCGCAGGATTTCGCCAGGAGCGGGTGCTAATCTGAAAAATTGCACCCGCTTCCAGCGAAATCGCGGTAAAATTTCAGCCATAACCACGTCTCACA
>NC_046665.1:89343149-89344366 GCF_010883055.1 Belonocnema kinseyi
GGTGAGGCTTGGTTCGCTATATGTGATGGGGGTAGTTTTCAAGTGTTTACAAGTTTAAAGTTTTTACATTTTCATTAATGAGAGTGTAATGTAATCGTCCAAATTTTCGATCTCTGATTTTTAACAGATCCTTACCTTTCGGCAATCACAGAATCCGGAAATCAGAACATTGTGTCAGTGTCTGCCTGTCAGTCTGTCTGTATGTTTTGTCTGTATTTATGGTTTCCTGAATGTTGTAGCCACGCTAACTTTTGAAGTATGTATCCAATCGATTCAGCCTTTGATACACTTCTTGAGGTTTCCAAAATAAAGGTTAGGATCGTTGAGCGGATATTTACAACATAAATTGAAAATTTCAGAACATTTTCAAAACAATTTTTTTTTTCAAATTTTAAAATTTTTCGTCAAAGTTTCTTATATATAAGTAGAATATTTGCAAATTATCCAAAGCAAAATTTTCCATTTGGATGAAAATTAGAAAAGTTATACAGGTTGTCCCAGAAATAACAAGGAAACGTCCCGCGGTGTACCTCACCGATTTCTTTCATCTTGCGGTATGTTGTAGTACTTAAAACTTCTAGATTTAGTTGAAAATTAATTTTTTTTTTAACATGTAACAATTTTCTTGACATTTTGGGTTTTTTGTTTTGTTCAAAACTAATTTTTTATCTGAACATTTGCAATTTTACATTTTTGTTCGAAATTTATACTTTATAAGTTTAAAATTTAATTATTTTTTAGAACATTCTTTTGTTTTGTTGAAAATTCATCTTTTTGGTCGAAAATTAATTTTCTTGATTTTTTTTACATCTTCCTTTTATTGAACTTTTCCGTGTTTTTTCCTGTTTGTTAAATCTAGTTTTTTTAAATTCATATTTCTGCAAGATTTACCTCTTTGGCTTAACATTGAACTTTTTTTGTTGACTATTTGGTTTTTTATGTTAAAAATTATTTATTTTTTTAAGTTGCAACTTGTCTAGTCTTGATTAGAAATGGATCCTTCATAAGTTGAAAATTCAAATATTTGGTTGAAAATTTATGGAATTTGTTAAAAAATCGTCTTTTTTGGTAAGAAAATTAATCTTCTTTATTGCAAATTCATTATATATTTCGACTTTAAGTCTTAGGAATTTAAAGCGTTTCATATTGCATTCAAATCTGTTGAAATCGAGTTTTAAATAATAACTGATACGAGGGATTATATTAGCTGTAAGGTA
>NC_046665.1:89344466-89345906 GCF_010883055.1 Belonocnema kinseyi
AAATGTGAAAATTACTTCCAAACTATTTATGAAAAAAAATGAATCACGATTTCTAAACCCTTAAAACCCCTAATTTGATAATTTTTCCTTGTTATTGAAAACTTAAACAAAATTCACTTGAAGAAATAAATAAAATAAAAAATTTTTCAATCCTTGGTGGGAATTTTTTTACAATTACGAAAAAGTATAACTATTTTTACAGGAAAACACCAATGAATATAATAAATCTTTAAATACTAAGAAATCCAGGTGGCCGTTTTAATCAAGGAAACAAATTTCCGGTCATTTCCCGGTTTGCAAAAAATTATTGAATTATTTTAATTCTTTGGAATTCTTTCCTTTTCCATTTTTTTGTAATGGCCTTAGTTGCTGAGATGCACCCCTAAACGCCTTATATTTCTTTAGAATTTTTTTGGATTCTTCGATTCTTTGAATTATTTTTATAAACTATTTGGATTACTTTGAAGTTGTGAATTCTCATGAGTATAAGAATTGCAAGTGGTAAACTTCTCTCAAACTTCTAAAATTAAATTTTAATTTGCAAGGCACAGTCTAGTTCTGGTTTTTGTAATTTATAATTTGTAAATTATAAGGAAAAAGATTATACGTTTCAAATAATCAAGAAACAATTTCAAACAAAAAACAGAATTTTAATATAATTTTGATAAATAATTAAATCAGTAGTGAAAACCTTAAATTTTTCCTCGAAATTAAATGTAAATTGTCAATTCGACACCACAGAGAACTAAATTTAACTAAATTCTGAATTAATTTAAAATTTATTTACTTTTTAAATTCATTTACTATCTCGAAAGTGTCCCTTTTTAAAAAAGAAACCGTAAAAGAAATTAATTAATTTTAACATAATAATAAATATAATAATTTGAGGCCGTTATTAATTTTAATATTTTCGGCGTGAATAGACAGCCCCGAGTCAGCTATAGATATGGCTGGCGCAGGCAAGTGCGAGAATCGAGAAACAGAAAATTACCGGCTCTTTCGGTTTGGCTTTCGCCTTGGCTCCATCCCTCCCGTAGACGTAGGCAAAGGTCGCGGTTGCCATAGAAACATCGAAAAGTTGAAGAGGGCAGCACCTCGAGGCATGCAAAAATGTAGTTGGATATATATATATATATATATATATATCTTTCTCCCACTCCGACCTCCCGTGCCGCATCTATGCTTATAATATCTTTGGATAGGATGCTGACGACGCGAAGTCGATCCGGGTGGGGAGGCTAGCGGACTCAGGTACGGCCAAGCAACGCGGCAGGCCCTCAAATTTACAGCGCCTTAACAAGCTAGGCAAAGCGGGTTCGAACAGAAGTCTGGACAAATGGAAAAAAAGGCAAGCGCGACTAGCAGTGAAGGGGAGGAAAAAAGGAAAAGAGTGGCTGGGGAAGATGAGGTAGAAAGGGACCAGAATAACAAGAGAGTTAG
>NC_046665.1:89346006-89363477 GCF_010883055.1 Belonocnema kinseyi
GGGATGTTTGAAAATTTTCTAGCTCATTAAAGGGATTAGAGAGGAAACAAGAAAGAGATTGGATGACATAAATAGGGATATGAATAGGCAGCGAAACGATGTAAGGGGGGAATTGAAAAAGGTCAGAGAAAAATGGGAAGAATAGGATAAACGTTGGAAGGAGGAGAAAGACAAGGTTTGGAGTAAGCTAGAGAGTATTGAGAATAGAGAGAGGTTGACGAACAGAGATCTAGAGAAATAAATCAGTTGGAAGAACGGGTATCCAGTCTAGAAATTAGGAATGAGCATATGGAGGAAAAGACAGAAATTGAGGAAATAGTTAAAGAGAATGAAAAGAACGTCCGAAGTGAGAATGAAAGATTGAAGAAAAGACTCAATGGGATTAAAAGAAGATTGGAAGGGGAAGAAAGGGCAAAGAGGGAAAATAACATAGTAGTTAAGGGATTCAAAGTGGAGAGTGAAACAGGAGAAGCGGAACTAAAAAATCTTTTGCTAGACATTAGAGTGCAGGTAAGGGTAGAAGTAGTCAAGAGAATAGGAGGGACAAAGGATGGAAAAGAAGGAATTTTTTTGGGAATATTTTCTGAGGAAAGTATGAAAGATAGGAGTCAAAAATTTTCCACAATTGTTTCTCCATGTTTATTGTAGTATTACAAAATTTGTTAGGTTGCTACATAAAGATGGGGGGAACTGATCAATGGCGGGTGGTCGGAGGCCACTTTTCCCGCTGGTGGAAGATCTGTCCGCCGTAGAAAAAATCTGAAACAAAAAATCAAAATATTTTCTTAATCTATACACTATAGCATACAAAGTAGACTAGAAGGAAGAAAAAAAATGAATATGGCTTTCATAGTTCAATCGGTCAGAAATCACGAATTTGACATCAGATTTACAACAATCATTTGTTTAAATTAAGTTTAGAAAATGAGAGCACTTACGCCTAGTCAGCTATACCAGGTCCATATAAGCCACCGTCCTCATTCACGTGAAAAACAAGCCTAAAATCGGAACCATTTTCGCCGCCGCAGAGCACCCGGTCGCTGCAGCCCAGAGCGTTTGACACCGCTCTATTCTAGAAAGAAATCAGAGGGATTTCCAAACGGCAAAGGGGAAACAAAGTGAAGAGTAGAGAAGAGGGAAGGGAAGAGAGAAACGTGGAAATAGCTTTCTAGAATGTGTCAGGTTTGAAGAACAAGAATAAAGGATTTTTGGAGGTGTTAGAAAAGTGGAATGTGATTATGATGAGTGAAACTTGGGCAGATGAGAAGGACTGGAAGGGAATAAAAAAGCTGTTACTGAAAGGTCATGTATGGACAATGCAAGAAGCGTTAAAGAACGTGTTAAAGGGATGGGCAGCATGGTGTCAAGGTTGAAAAAAGAATTAGCAGTAAAAGAGAGAAAAGATGGGGACATGGAGAAAAAGGACGGAACAATGATAAGAAAAATTATAATTGGGAAAGTAGAAATAGTGGTGGTGTGTGTATACAGAAAAAGAGGGAAAGAGAAAGGCTGGAGAGTAATAAGGAAGTCGATGGAGGAAAAGAAGAAAGAATTGGTTTTAATAGGAGGGGACTTGAATGCATGGACTGGTGAATAAGGGGGAGGGTTATGGGATGAAGGAATGGAGGCATTTAGAAGGAACTCCAAACACAGAGAGACGGACAGGGAGGGGAGGAAGTTACTAGATATGATAGGAGAAACAGAATGGTTTATATGCAATGGCAATATGAAAGGAGATGCGGAAGGGGAGATCACTTTTACAGGAAAGGGAGCAACAGTAATAGACTACATTTTGGCTGAAGAAAGAATGCGGCATATGATAGGGAGTATGAAGGTAGGGAATGAGATAGGTTCCGAGGACTTCCCGGTCATAGTTACACTAAGAAGAGGCGTCAGTAAGCGCTGCAGAGGGAGAAAGGAAAAAGGGTGCGAAAGAAACACGAAAATGGGAGTCTGAGGGGTAGATGAATTAAAAGAGTTTAAACCAAAGATGGAAAAGGAGAAGGTTAGGTATGAAAAAGAGGAGGGAGTAGACTCGTTAATTAAAAAGGTTGAAGGGGTCCATTGAAAAGGTAAAGGATGAGCTGGGAACTAATGAAGAAAGAGTAGAGGGGAAGAGAGGCTGGTGGGACGAGGAATGCTGGGAGAGTAAAGAGAGAATAAAAGAGCGTTTGATCAAATGGAGAAGAGGGAAATGGAGAAAAAGGAGTATAACAGGAGGAAAAAAGAACACGAGAAGATTCTGGAAATGAAAAGACAAAGGGGAAAGAAAGAATATAAAGCAGAAGTAGAAAAGGCGATCAAAGAAAGTAGGGTGTGGGATGTGATAAATAGGGATAGAGGAGAAAGGAAGGGCATTAACGAAGAAATAGAAATGGAGGAATGGACGGATTATTTTAAGGGTCTATCAGGGGGAGAGAAAAATAAGATCAAGGGGGAAAAGTGTAGCATAGTTCAAGGAGAAATGGAGGAAGGGAACTAGATAACAAGAGAAGAAGTGGATGAGGCAATAAATAGGTTAAAAAGAAATAAGGTGACAGGAGGAGATGGGATGGAGAACGAAGCGATGAATTTTGGAGGAACAGGGATTAGTGATGGGATGTGGAAGATCTGCAACAAGGTCTGGAAAGGGGAAGGTTGGCCGAAAGAGTGGACGACGGGACTGGTGGTACCGTTTGTCAAGAAAGGCGAAGAAAAGAAGGTATAAGAATACAGAGGGATCACTCTTATGTGAGTCGGCTATAAAATATATGCAGAAATCTTAAGAAAAAGGTTGGAGAGTAAAGTAGAAGAAAAAGAAAGTATCCCATATAATTAGACGGGATTTAGAAAAGGGATGGGAACTGTAGACAGCATCTACGTACTTAACTATTCAGTTAACAGAAATTTGAGGAGAAAAAGGGGAAACTAGTCGCTTTGTTCGTGGATTTCAAAGCAGCTTTTGACTCACTGAACAGAAAAGTGCTATGGCAGGCGATGAAAGAGAGGGGTGTAGACGAAAAGTTGGTGGAGAGGATAAAAGAAATTTTTACTGAAACCAGGATTAGCGTGAAAATAGGAAAAAAAAGGGCAGGTTTTCTGGACAGGCCGAGGTCTAAGGCAAGGATGCCCGTTGAGTCCGTTACTATTTAGTATCCTACTGGCAGACTTAGAGGAGAAGCTAAAGTAGAAAGGGAAAAGAGGAACGGTTTTGGGTAATAGCAAACTATACTTTTAGCATACGCGGACAATGTAGTTCTATTAGCAGATTATGAGAAGGGAATGAACCTAATGATAAGAATCTTCGAAGAGTATGTGGAAACAAAAGAGTTGACGGTGAACGTAGATAATTCAAAGGTAATGTGTTTCTGAAATAGAAAGAGCAAAATAAATTACGTTTGGAAGATGAACGGACAAAAAGTGGACATTGTGGAAGAGTTATTTTACCTAGGTTTTTGGTTTGAGGCAGAAGGGGGAGACGAGCTGCAGGTGAGGAAAAGAATATGAATGTGCGAGTAAAGTAATGGGTCAAGTATGGGATATAGGAAAGAGAAGGTTCAAGAACGATTGGAGAAAGAGGGTCTGGTTGTTTGATGCGTTGGTGTGGGAGGTGTTGTGTTATGGTGTGGAGATCTGGGGATGGAAGGAAATTAGGAAAGTAGAGAGCATGCATGAGCGATTTCTGAGGGGGGTAATGGGGGTTAGCTGGAGTTTCTCAGGATATATGTTAAAAGAAGAGTTCGGAAGAGAAAATATGGTTACTAGACAAATTAAGAGAACCTGGAGGTTTGAAGAGAAGCTTAAAAGGGGAGAGGTAAGTAGAATTGCACAAGCATGTTTCGGTGAAATTCGGAACAACGAAATTAAAGGGTTGATGGAACTAGAATATCTGCAAAAAAAGGGAAAAAATGGAGTAGGGTTGTAAGAGGTTGTAAGAGGAGGTAAGAGGAAACGGAAGCCCTGGAAGCTCGCTTATTTTAGGAATTAATGTCACTGCTGTTACTATTGTTTTTCCTACGTAATGCGAAAGAGTAGAATATAAGTAGTAGTTATGTTAGACAAAGGATGGAATTGTAAATATATGTACAGGGAGCGGCGGCTCTCAAACCCGTAAAAGGGAGAGATTAAATACATACATACATACATCCATAAACAATTTTTCAGGAGTCTTACGAAAATTTTTTTATTATCTGAAAACCTTTCAAAATACTTAGAAAGCTTTAAATCTATTTCAAAGTCTCAACAAATTTACATATTGTTAAAAATGCCTTAAAGTATTGAAGATTTCTTTTAAACAATTTGGAAAACTTTTCGAAATTTTTAAACGTGTTTTCAATCATTCTTTTTAACAAATTTCAAACTAAAATTAATTTTTATTTTTCCTAGGAATCTTAAGAAGAATCGTTTACCTTTTGATATCTTTCAAAATTCTTTAAAAGTTTCAAATTGTTTTGTTTGCAATCTGCAAAAATCAACGAAAATTAAAAGAAAATTGCTTCAGAATATTCCAGATATTTTTTGAAAATTTCAAAATTGTTTCTTTTTTCCATAAATCTAATTTGATTATTTTCAATCGTCTTGTAGATATAATTTATGCGAAAAATTTTGTAAAATAAAATGTTATTGTAGCTTGCGTATTTTTTCCAAAAAGTTAATTTTTTTATTTTCAATATCTTTTTGAAACAAAAGTTTATAACAAATATGTAGATATTCTTTAGTTAAACAAGTATTGTCATTTCATTTTTTTATCTTTTGTGCATTTTTCACAAATTTTAATTTTGTTATTTTTAATCTTATTTTTTACGTTAAAAAAATTTACTCGTTCTATAAAAAAATGATTATTAACTAATTTGTATATCCTATTTAGGTAAACAACTTTTGTCGATTAGCTTTGTTTCGTACCTTGTGTCATTTTATAAAAAAAAAATAATTTTTTTATTTTTAATTTTATTGTTTTACGATTAAAATTTTTCTAAATCTAAATGCTAGGCGAAAATGAATCAATATTATTTACGTGGGAAATCTTTTGGACGCCAAATTAAAAGTTTTTATTAGAGAAAACTTTACTTACAACTTGTATTATTGGCAAAAATTACATACATTGATAAAAAAACTTTAAAAAATTTTTAAAAACTAAAAGAATTACCTTAAAACTTTCCAGATTCTTTTTTTTTTAATTAAAGAAATCTTTTAAAATATTCTCTTAAAAATAATTTTTCAAAATAAGCAAATAATTTTAAACTTACCTAGATATCTTACAAAAATTTTAACTCTCGAAATTTTGCAAAATTCTTAGACAGTTTCTAAAATTTTTGTTTGCAATAATTAAAAATCTGCATTTTGTTCTTTTTCAAACTTTTTAAATATCTTTTAAAATGAATTATTTACCAATATTAAAAAACATTTACAATTAAAATTTGTTTTATCAATAATTTTTTTGAAAAAATAAAAATCATTTATGTTTTTATTTAAAAAATGTGCATATGAATTAGTGTCCCGGAAAAAATTATCTTCTTTAAAAATGGAAAAAATGTAAATTCCGCATAATGATCTTGGCCCACTTACAAGAAAATAGATAACATTTTTTTAGTAAATCATTTCAAAGGAAAGAAGAATCTGGAAGTTTTGAATTTTTTTCAATTTTTAGTATTTTAAACAATTTAAGGAAAACTGAATTATTTTAAAAGATATTTCAAAATTTGACATGTTTTGAAAATTTTCGAAGGAAATTTAAATCTTGGGACGATTTTAAAACATTGTAAACAAAATGTAGATTTTTTAAAATTTAACGAAAAATGTGAAAGCTTTATAAATAGTTACATTTTAGAGTTATATCTGTTAATATTAGTTATATCTTTTAAACTGCTACAAATTATTTTTGCCACAAAATTATAATTGGCCTAAAATATTTATTTTCTGGACCGACAAATCTTTTTTGGTTAAAAAGTCATCTTTTTTTTTTAAGGGCTCAACTATTGTGCTCGAAATTCCTGTTTTACGAATTAATTTAGTTTTTATTAGGGATTGAAAGATTTTTGTATCGAATAAAATTTCAAAATGTAAGAAACAATTATATAGAAGGGGGAATTTTACATTGTCGGATATTTTATAATTCAGAAATTTTGTGTCGGGAATTTAAGTATTTAAGAATTTTGAAATTCATTCATATTATAAACAGTCAGGAATTATTAATTATTGGGAAATTTCGTAAATTTGGTAATATTGTAATCTGCTCCGAAATTTTCTGATTCAAGATTTTTGTATCTCGAAAATTTTATAATTTGGAAATTTTCTATTTAGAATATTTCCTCTCTTTGAGATTTTTCAGTCATCTAAAATTTTTTAGGCTTTTTAAGTTAATGAATAAATAAAAAATGTGTTCATCAAGTAGAAGTAGTTTATTCTATTTATTATTTAACATTTTAGTTTGATAGATTTGAGAATTTTCGAATTAGAGAATTTCTCTCGGTTGGCAATTTCTCATTGTCAAATATTTTATAATATGAAAATTCCTTTAAAATAAACGAAAATTCTTCAAAATGTTTAGAGATCCTTTTTCGAGACATCTGAAATCCTCCAAAATCTTTTTCAATTTCATCAAGAATTTTAGGAAAGTTACACTTATATATTTTGAAAAAGAAACTAATAATATTTCTGCTTCTGTTCTCAGATCTCTGAATCGAATTTTAGCTTGAATCCCATTGCTCAGACAATTGAAGAAAATCAATCTTTATTCACAATTTTCATTTTATGATCCAAATTTCTTTTTCAATTCGCTTGAAAAACTTCTGCACTGATGCTAATTAAAGGAAACGATGTAAAGTTAAACAGATTAAGTGTGTAAGTAAATCTTGTTTTTTTTTTGAAGACGGAACATCTAAAAACACCATCCCTTAACATAAAAAACTACCCCTCACCCGAAAGAGCTGAAAACGTGCACTGAATATGCACTAATCATAAAAGTGAGTACATAAGAATTTAAAGCTCATTTTAGGGACTCCAAAGCCTCCATAATCCAATTTCCGAAATCATCCCTTAACATTAAAAATCTACTCCTTATTCAAAAGGGCTGAAAAAGTGCAGTGCATATGCACTAGTCATAAAAATGAGTACTTCAGAAATGATGGCTCATTTCAGCCTGACGAGCGCCCCCAAAAACAATGTTCCAAAACTATCTCTGAACATTGTAAAAATACCCCTTACCCAAAAGTGCTGATAATGATAAAGAAAAAGTATTAATTTTCTGGGATATTTCCTGGCCCTCTGAAAACATCAAATCCTTTTCCAAAAACCACTCCTAACCCTCGAAAACCATTTTCTAACGGAACGCGATATTTAACTGAGAATAAACACATTAGCAATGTTTGTACTTCTCGGAATATGCCCAAACATTGTATGCTATATTCTGGATATAAAGGCTCATTTAGGGCTCATTTAAGACTCCAGCATGTCTGTCAGCAAATTTTTTAACAGCAACCCCTATCAGGACAAACGGACCTGAAAAATAAATATGCACTAATATTAAAAGTGAGTACATCAAAGTTGAAAGCTCATTTCAGTCTGTTCAACGCCCTCAAAATCAATTCTCCTAAACCATATCTTAACCCTTTGCGGCACACATTTTTCTATCAAACTAATTTTACAGATATGTGCGCTTTGAGTGCTTTTCGAGGACACTGATCGCGAATCTGAAATCAGGTTTTAAAAATTAAAAATACCGTATTCAACTTGATGGACAAATTTGGAGAAAATTGTTGGGTTTTTATCAAACTTGTCACTGATAGGCTTTTGGGGTCTCTAATTACGATTCTGGCATTCAATTTGCAAAATTCAGAAGAGCGGATCTGATATGATGAACAAGTTTTCAAAAAATGAATGGATTTTCATGAAACTTGGCCTCTGGGAGTTTTTGGGTTTTTTTATTATGAATTTGAAGTCAGGTTTAAAAAATTCAAAATGGCGGATTCGAAATGGTGGAAAATTAAAAAAAAAATTGTTGGATTTTCGTAAAACTTGTCACTCAGGGGTCTTGAGGTCGCTGATTACGGATTTGCATGGAACTTGGCTTCCGGGATTTTTTAGGGTCTCCTGTAACGAATCTGAAGTCAGATTTGAAAAATTCAAAATGGCGGATTCAAAATGGTGGACAACTTTTAAAAAATTGTTTGGATTATCATAAAACTTGTCACTCGGATATTTTTGAGATCGCTGATTACGAATTCAGAGCCACATTTTTTAAATAAAAAATTTGGGATCCAATAAGTTGAACGAATTTTCAAAGTACTAATGGATTTTCATAAAATGTATGCTATTACAATTCATGACATGCAATGATATTAAGACAGACGTAGTTTCATTGTGTCTTTTAAAAAAATGCGCATTCTTTAAAAAAATTTGTTATTAATCATTTACTGCAACTTCTGCCGGTCTTGTAAAAACTGAATTTACTCATTTCCAATTTTATTTTTACGATTAAAACGTAGCACATACGGTCTACATACCAGCCTAATCTTTTTTTAACTTCTAAATTAAATCCCTAGCTTAGTGACCCACAAAAATTTGATTAAAGACGGTTTGGGGCGAGGGTGGGTGGCGATTAGTTTCAAAATTTGTTATAAACAAATTATTTGTTGAAAAATTTGTCTATGATTTTCCATATTCATACGTTTTTTCTAGTTTTATTGCAAGAAATTTGATGAACAAATGCAGTAATCAGGCATTTTTCGTTAGAAAAATTCATTTTTTTCGATTTACATTTTTTTAAATTCGGAACTTTATGATATTTGCAGCAAAATTCATAATTTGTTCATTAATCTTATGATCTTTTAAGCGAATTTAATAAAAAAATGCATTATTTGGGAATTTGTCGACAGAAAAATTCGGTTTATTCAATGCCAGTCTTTTCAGATGGGAACTTGATATAAATTTCAGCAACATTAATAATAAGTAGATCAATGTTATTATTTCTTTAAACGAATTTGATGAACAAATGCATTAATCAGGTATTTGTCTATAGAAAAATTCGTTTTTTTTCTATGTCAGCAGTTTTAATTAGGATATCGGAAAAAAAATTTCCATCGACAGATGCTCGAATAATGCATTTGTTTTCAAAAAAATATAAAATTTATCAACCAATTATGAATTTCGCTGAAATCACCGTGATCTTCCCAATTAAGAAGACTGAAATCGAAAAAACGCAATTTTCCGTTCACAGATGCCCGAATAATGCATTTGTTTGTTAAATTTGTTTTTAAAAATCATAAAATTTGTCAGCTTATCATGAATGTTGCCAAATTTATTATGAAGATCCCAATTAAAAGTCTGATATCAAAACGAAAAGAATTATTTTGTCGACAGAGGCCCCAATAATACATGTATCTTTTATTGAATTTGTTTAAAAAATCATAAAATTAATCAACAAATTATGAATTTTGCTAAAATTATCATAAATTTCCAAATTGAAAAAAATTGACATAGAAAAAAACGAATATTTCTGTCGAAAAATTCCTGGTTACTGCATTTGTACATTAAATTTGTTTATAATATAAACAATTATAATCAGAAGAGAAATTTTTTTATATAATATTGTTTCGATTCCAATTTCTTGCAACATAATTTGAAAAAACGTATATTCATGGAAAATCGTAGAAAACAGTTTTTCAATAAATAATTTGTTGATAACAAATTTTTTTTGTATATTGTCTAATATTGGAATATCTTTAACTAGTACAATTTTATGCAACTTGAACAATTTTAAGCATTATCGTGTTATTGACGGGCACCGGGAGCGTCAAATAGAAAAAAGATCATTTTTTCATATTTATTTTACTTATAAATAAATGAAAAAATCTAATTCAAAAATCAGACTGTACAACTCTCTTAGAAATCTTGTTAGCTTTTTTCACCATTTTTTTTGTTGAAATCTTCTGTTTTCGTGTGTTTTTTGCAATTTTGTAAATGCTATAAGTCTGGTAAATTTTGTTTTCATAGAAAAAAGTCATGAAGATAAATTGTTCGTCTGTTAAAATACTATAAATATCCGTACAGAAATTAAAAATTTTTTTTTAAAAAGTGGTCTCAAAAAATTTCAAAATACGCTCACTTTTTGAATTTTGATCCAAAATGGCTGACTAACGAACTTGACCTTTATTTTAGGGCACTAAAAGAGTAAAGGCCAATCCAATCTGTCAATTCTTTCGAAAGTTATCGTGCTAACAAAATAAAAATCTACAGATGCAGACACACAGACACACAGCCAAACAGTAGACAGACACATTCGTAAAAACCTGTTTTTCGGATTCAGGGGGTCTCAAAACGTGGACATTTGACAAAAGCGGGGGGGGGGGGGGGGGGGGGGGGGGGTCAAATTTTACACAAATCTAATACCTTATCTTGATGAGAATGTAAAAATTAATGAATTTGTCATGAACAATGTTTTGGTAGTTCTGTTTTTGGTTTGAATCGTGAAAAATAGCATTAAGAACATTTAAAAAAAGAAATTTTTTTTGAAAACCCACACACGAGACTAATAAGAAAATTAAAAAACATAAGTTGTGATGAGAATGTGCCCACGCAGCGGGCTGATTTTTTATTTTCAATATAGCTTTTTACGATTAAAACACAAAATACGCATGCTATCAAAAAGTGATTTGAAACAAATTTGTAGATCTTTTTAAAATGCACAACTTTTGTAAAGCCATCGTTTCATCTATTTTGCACAGTTTAACCGCAAAATGTAATTTTTGCTATAACTCCGGTAAATTTGGGTTTTATAGAAAAAAGTCATGAGATTAAATTGTTCGTCTGTTTTAATACTATAAATATTTTAAAGAAAATTTGTTAAATTTTGAAAAAGGTGGTCTAAAAAATTTTCAAAATACGCTCACTTTTTAAATTTTCACCCAAAATGGTTGGTTAATGAACTTGAACTTTATTTTAGGACACTAAAAGAGTATACTAAAGGCCAATCCAATCTGTTAATTCTTTCGAAAGTTATCGTGCTAACAAACTAAAAATCTACAGACACACACACAGACAGACACATTCGTAAAAAATTGTTTTTCGGATTCAAGGGGTCTCAAAACGTGGACATTTGACAAAACGGAGGGGAGGTCAAACATTACACAAATCTAATACCTTATCTTGAGAAGAATGTAAATTATACTATAATATGAATGTATAATATACTGTAAGTGCATATTAATGCTTTATATTTGATAACTTTAATATAAATCATTAAAATGAGAATTACTATAACTACACAGTCCCACAAAAAAAAGTTGTCTGCACGAAACAAGTGACTAGGCTACTCTTATGGATTTTGAGCCGCTGAATCTGAATATGGTTTCAGAATTTCTCCTACACGTCTCAGTTTTCTCCTAGATGCAAAGAGTAGGGGAAAAGCCTAGGGATTTTCTCGTCACACTGTCGTACAAAAAATGTGTCTGCACGAGACAAATTACTAGGCTACCCTTAGGTATTTTGAGCTCCTGAGTCCAAATCTGGCCTCATAATTTCTCCTACATGTCTCTGTTTTCCCGTAGATGCAGAAAATAGGAGAAAACCTAGGAATATTATGGACATTATTTTGATAATAACAGTATACGGAAGAATAAACGCACTGGTGTCATATTCTTATGTGTTAGGACTCGTAGAGACCAAATTCGATCACAAAAATTCCCCAGTGTGCCTACCGTTTCCCCTAGCTAGGATAAATCTAGGGAAATTAAAGGTCTTGCGCATGTTATACAATATGTTATAAGATTAAGAATAATGCTATTTCGTCTGCAGTTTTCCGCTTTTAATCTAAATTTGACCCCTACATTTTTGGGGCTTTTACTTTTTTCCCCTAGATGCAAAAAGTAGTGAAAATCCTAGGGATTTCTGGTCACACAGGCCAACCCAAAAATTTGCCTGCACGAAACAAGTGACTAGGCTACTCTTATGTATTATAAGTCGCTGAATCTAAATATGGCTTTAGAATTTCAATTACACGTCTCAGTTTTCCCCTAGATGCAGAAAATAGGCAAAAACCTAGGGATATTCTGAACGTTAATTGATAATACCCGTATACGCGGAAATAGACACATAGTTGTTATATTGTTAAGTGTCGCGACTTACAGAGACTTAATTTGTACACAGAAATTATCTAGTGTGCCTTCTGTTTCAACTGACATCACGGCAATTTATTGTTGTCCTACTTTTTGTATCTAGGGGAAAACTGACATATGTAGGATAAATTCTGAGGGAATAATCGGAATCAGCGGCTCAAAAATCCATAAGGGTAGCCTAGTCCCTTGTCTCGTGCAGACAATTTTCTTTTTGTGGGCCTTTGTTATCACTGGAAATCTCTATTAGATATTTTACAGTGGAATTTGTATATTATGCTAAACTATATTATAAGCATAATATAATCTAAGGGCACATTTATCTTTGGGGTAGTTTCTTCGTGATAGGGGTTGTTTTTGAAAAATTACAGTTATTAAATGAGCTCTGAATGAGCTTTGAATTCCAGAATAGGGCATGCAATGTTTTCATTCTTAGATTCATATCAGATTCCTTTACGGGGTAGTTTTTTTCGTGATAAGGGTTGTTATAGAAAAATTATGAGTATTAGGTGAGTTCTAAATTAGCCTTAAATTCTATCATAGGGCATGCAATGTTTTAGTTCTTCGTTTAATGTCATATTCCTTTACGGGGTAGTTTTTTTGTGATGAGGGTTGTTTTAGAAAAATTATGGGTATTAAATGAGTTCTGAATGAGCCTTGAATGCTCGCTGGCAGTACCATGCATTTTTTTAAAATGCAGAGCCCAAAATTAGGCTTTTCTGTATTAAATGAACCTCAAATGAGACCTTAATTATGTCACAGTTCTGAAGTTGTTTGCACAAAGTGGCCCTTCCAGCTTTACCCAGTTTGTGTTGGAAGCTACGTATTGTGAATAAAAATCTTTTAGTTACTGTTTTTTTTTTAATTTTCTGGTAATGGGTAGTAGTTCAGCTTTTTCGAATTTAATAAGCAAAATTTTAATATTGAATATTGAAATTTAACGAATTTTGATTTATAAGGAATAAATTAAAAACAATTGTACTGATGAATTTTAATTCATAGATTTTTTCTCTATGTCTTACGGTCGACATAAATTAAAAACGATGTAATTTGCAAATTTTCCAGTTAAAAGTTTTTTTCTTATGTCCAGTTTTAATAAAAGATAAAAAATGTTATTTTGAAGTCTCGAAAGTTAAGGAAGGGCGAGCAAAAATTGACAGGTTAGAAATACATGAAGACAGTGTATGTAATGAACGTTGAATATCAATGGACGGGTTTTCATTGAAACTGCTGATGAGGAGGCAAGAAAATAAGTTAAAATTAAAAATCAGGAATTTTGAAAATAAAAAGATGACATTGTTTTATAATACTTTGATAAATTTTATGTATATTTAGAATTTCTGTGTTTAAAATATTTTGATATTTTTGCAATAAAATCAAAGTAATGATTAAAATTCCAAGAATGTTGTGACAAACCTGTGCTAAAATTCCCAACATCACAATTTCTTTTGTGTTCACAAATTCTGTTTTTTTTATCACCGGCAAGTTTCAACTATGTAAGCTTTATTACAACATTTACATTTAATTAGATAAATAACACTAGATAAATTTTCAAAGAAATCACTGTCTTTATTCTTTATCAAATAATTATCTAAATCTTTTTCTTTAAATAAACGTTGATGTTGATTTTTTTACGCGAATTCCTTAACCGTTCAGATAGAGCCATAATGTAAGGTAAGGTAAAATTTAAATTAAATCTCTTGTACGTATCACTTAGTTTTTCTTATTAGTGTTATTGTAAATCTGATGAATGCGTTCTGTAATAATGTTGTTAACTAATTCAAGTAGATAGTCATTATATACCAAAGTTGTTTGTGATTGATTTAAATTTTCTTTTCTGAATTGGATATCACTTAAATTAAAACATCTATCTGCTAAAACTTTGATTGAACCAATTTGTTGACAAAATAAACTGTGTCAATTATAGTTAAAGTATCTATCAGACAATCTGGAGATAAAGGATAACCCATAGGAAAGTCCGAAATTTGTTTATAAATTTTACTGGTAAAGAAGAAAACAGTATCCTTAAAAATCGTGCTAGTAGCTATTAGAATTTCATTTTTTGTTATTTTTGTTGAATTATGATTTAAATTAAGTTTTTCTTCAATGCAATCTGAAGAAAGATCCAGTGGAATCTCGTCAAACATGGACACAACATCTAAAGAAACTATTGAATGAGATTTGGTACATTAATATTTTATGAACAATCTTTAAGTTCCCAAATATTTTTGACAAACGAAAAAGTGTTAATAGAAACTGGCTTTAGAATGTTTGAAACATACTTTGAGAAATTGTTAATGGGAGAATCAACAGTAAAAACAATTAGTCTCCAGCTTAGATTAGGTTTATGAACTTTAGGGAGAGCATAAGCTTCTGCTATGAGACAATTGTGAGTTTTTGAATGGTTGCCCTATGGGTTGACCTTTATATCAAGACATACAGAAAAAATCTCTGCTTTAAAATTCATAAATATTGTCGGTCGGTGAAAGCATTGATTTGGTTTCTAATCATTAAACAATTGTAATTGATTTAGAGGGATCATTTTGTTGATTTAAAATAATGAGCCAATTAAATTATTTCTTAAAAGTACTTTATTTCAATAACAATATATATAATATATATAAGAATAACAATATATATTATTCTAAATTAGACAAATAGTATCCAAACAGACGGATTCTAATTGATGTATTTTGATGGCTATAACGTTTTTCAAGCGAAATTTTAAATGATATAACTTTTCTCTGGGTGAATCATATGTACTAAGTAAAAAAAAGATTTATTTTTGTATTTTTCTATTTTCATATTTAAAAAGCATATCCACATATGTTCACAACCTTAGAAATTAATCCAGCAAAACAGACTTTATTTCTAACGTTAGCATGTCAATGCTTTAAATCATGATAATTACCTAATTTTCCTCCAAATCTTCTCTTATAAATTGTTGTGATGTCAGTTGAATAAACATTTCACGTATTATAAGTATTTAGTATAAAAAGGCATCTTCACAAGTTCAGGTGAAAATACTTCTGATTCACCTTTGCTAGCAAGTAGTTATTAAAGGACTTCCTTCGGTAATATTTTTATTAGCGTTTTAAAAAAACATCTTATTTTATCATGACGCAAGTCATTTATAAGATTGCTAAAGCTATATTTTGCATATGGACATTCTGTTCCTTTTATGTGAGTAACTTATTTTTATTTATTCTCAATTATCTAACTGAAAATTTATTTTCACATCTGTTATATTTAGAATCACCAATTTTAATTAATTATTTACATCTCAACATTAGGGACTTTTAATAAATTGCGTTAATCTACGGAGCTCTGAAAAAAATCAGTGAAATCTGTTAAAATTTCCTGAAGTTCCTTAAAAATATAGAAAAGCTTCTGGAATTCCTTGAAAACTTTCCAAAGCTTTTAAACTTCTTAAAATTCGCCAAAAACCTAAAATTTAAAGAAATCTTATGGAATGCCTCAAAGTTTGTTTGAAACTCTCTTCAAGTTCATTAAAGTTAAATAAAATTTGATGATATTTCTTAAAATTCCCTGAAAACCCTCAAATCATTAAAATTTTAAAAATGTTACTAACCCCTTGAAGTCTATTGAAATTCCTTGAAATTTTGGAAGTTTTTGAAATGCTTTGATTTTATTGAGATCCTTTAAAATGACTAAAACCTTCGAAAATCTGATAAAATCTTGTGCAATTCACTAAAATTTCTTAAAAGTCCTTTGGAATATTTAGAAATCCTCTGAAATCACTTGAAATATTTTTAAGGATCTTAGATTTACCCGATAAACTTAAAAATATTGAAGGATTTTTCGGGTAGTCAAATTAACGATATATACTATAATTTTGGGTTGATTACAAAAAATTAATATATTGAATATATTCGAAACATTCGTTGTCTCTCTGTTTCTAAGGCATTGAGAAAAGAATGTGGCTTAGACTGCAAATGCATTTTCTGTAGGTTGAAGAAGAAAGACGATGGGATTAACCGTTGCATTTTATGATTTTCTCGTGGGGCTCCAATCTTGATTTTCTGGAACCAAATAAATAAATATATTTATATTTATTTACATTAAATTTATTTAAAATTATGCAGTGAGCTGAAATATAATATTTTTGTACAATTTTATCAAAACTTTTCATCTTTACAGACAGTCTTCGCAGATAAGTTAGCCGACGAAATTGCAGCTTCCAGTAAAGCATCCAATGATGCAATTCTTCAAATCGATAAAAAATCAGACAATGATACTGGGGTCAGTAGAAAACAATGATTTTTATTTCCTAAATGTTTTTTGAATTTAAGAAGTTCAAAAAAATACGTTATAGTGTTTGCTTCTTTCTCAGTAGGCTGTAGTTGCACCTCTGGACTTTAAAGAAATGATGGGCAATGACATGTATTTCAAATGTGATTGAACTAATGCTGGTGTACAATATGAGAAAAATTATAAAACCACAAAAGACAAATGTCAGCAGTGTTATCTTAATGTAAAAAATACGGAGGATATTCAGGTACTTAATAAAAATTATTTATACTCTATTGGCAGTACAATGCGTATTTTTTTCTAATACAGTTTTATATATTTATCGACTGAATGGCATACATGAATAGTTACAAAAATATTTTCAAATTAAACGTCATTTAAAAATCTGTTCGCTTGGCGGGCAAATTCTCATCGCACAATGTGTGCGCTTCTCGCTTCGCTCCCTAGTTTGAGCGCGACTAGCGCGCGACTGTTGGTTCTCGCGCTCGATAATAAATTTATCTCGCGCTTGGTTTTTGTATGTTCCCCACATTTGTGCACAGACTTTTTAAAAGTAAAGGGCGAAGCATAAAAAAAAGTAATTTGGTGATTGTGAATTCTCTTTTGTTAAAGCTCTTTCAGCTTTAACAAATACATTTTTATCACATATCTCGTGCTTTACACTCGAGTTTGTCCCTGAAATTGTATATCATTTCCATAAATTTATATTATTACAATTCATGGCATGCATTGACAATAGAACAGAAGTTTCATTGTCTCGTTTAAAAATAATGCGCATTCTGTAAACAAAATTGTTATTAAACATTTTATTACAACTTCTGTCATTTTTCACAAACGGAATTTGCTAATTTCCAATGTTATTTTTATGATTCAAAAGTTACGGTTTTTCATGTTGAGAAGGTCAACAACCTTCAGCAGCGTTATGTTAGTGTGAAATTGTTGAATGAAATAAGTAATTTTTAATTTGCCATTATTTATTATGCTGTCAAAATTTAAATTGATTGTGCTAACAAACTAAAAATCTACACATTTGTATAAACCTGTTTTTTGGGTTCAGTGGGTCTCAAAACGTGGACATTTGACAAAAACTGGGTGGGCGGGGGGGGGGGGGGG
>NC_046665.1:89363504-89384208 GCF_010883055.1 Belonocnema kinseyi
GATGTTACACAAATCTATACCTTCTCCGATGAGAGTGTAAAAGTTAATCAATTTGTCATAAATAATTTTTGGATAGTTTTATTTTTGATGTAATAGTAAAAAATGACTTGACAAACATAAACAAATTAAATTTCTGAAAAAACCACAGACGAAAAAGAAGTTAAAAGACAAAAGTTTTTATGCGAGTGTGTCACGCAGCAGACAGATGATTTTTTTTGAACTGTTAATGATGTTTTTCATGCTTAAAACAAAAACTACGCTTTTCATAAAAAAGTTTGAATAAATAATTTTTAGATCTTTTCCAAGTGCACAATTCTTGTATAGTCATCTTTCTTCGTATTTTGCATAGTTTGACTGCAAAATGTAATTTTTGATTTTCCATTATTTTTTATGCTGTCCAAATTTAAATTTCGATTTAAAAAAAAAGACTTTTTTATGATAATAATATCCGCACAGAGATGTTTTTAAACTTGAAAAAAGTCGTTAAAATTTTTTTTTAATGCGGTCAAATTTTGGATTATTATCCAAAATGGCTGGCTAAAGAACTTGATCTTTACTTTAGGACATTAAAAGAGGATCCCAAACTCTTTCGAGCACTTTGCATTACAGAACAAAATTAAATAAAAATCGCTAAACAGTAATATCTATTTTTTTTTGGTAATTCGGAATATTAAACTCAATCTCATTCAATAAGGAAAGCTTATAATATCATGAAAAATATTTTTAATTGTTGAATGTATGTATTCAAATTTTATATACCTTAAAAAATATTTTTCACAATCCAGGGCATGAGAAAAAAATTCTTAAATTTATATAAATGACGAGTATGTAAGCAATATTTAAAAAATCAGTAATGGGGTAGATTTATACATGAAAGTTTTATTTAAATATAAAAACATTATTATTTTTTTTTGTTTCAAGTCTGCTAAAAACTGTTGCAAAAAAATGACCGTGCAATTAAGAAAAGATGCAAAATTATTTTATGATGAATTTAAAAAGTGCATTGCAGGATTAGCTGAAATATGCACTAAATCTGCAAGCGACTGCCAAAAGGAGGCAATAAAGATACGAAACGCCGTAGATAAGCAGATGGGTGATTAATATAAGGAGCTCTAAATGCCCATTTTGGTAAGGAGCCCAAAAAGGCATAAAGTACATCTATATAACTGTGTAACTTGTCTTGAAATAAATAAAAAATTTAAACAAATAAATTAGTTAATTTTACATTTCTTTTAATCTCTAGCTGTTGAAAAACTTGTCCTTTGCGTCAATTATGTCAGATATTCTTCAGTTCTTTTCAGGTCATCTTTGGACAAATTAGGGAATTTTATTTGGGGGAAAAATATAATCAAGGAATAATCGTCTCATAACGTCATAAGAAGCTTTGTAATATTGATTTGTGTAATCCAAAAAAAAGGTATTTTCATTTATAAACGTTGCGGACTTTAGTTATTTTTATAAAGAATAATGAATTATTTAGAGAATTATATTTGTTAAATTCCATAAATTATTACCACACTCTAAGAGAAAAGTAATGAAAAAGTAAAAAATTTCAGAAAAATTTCAACATGCTAGCATTATTATAAGTCAAGATTATTATAAGTAATAATAAACATTATAACTCTTTATAACATTATAACTCTTATTTGAAGAGAAAATTGCTAAAAAAATAATAAATTGTTGAAAATATAACATTTTATTGTAAGTATAAAGTAATATTTCATCTATTAGAAATAATTTGTATTTAAGAAATCGAACAAAAAATAAAAATTAGAACTAAAAATTCGCGAAACTGAATTTTTCACTTATAGGGTTTTTGGGACCCTATGAAACAGATTCTTTTGTATTCCACAGCTAATTGTGAAGAGAAATGTTAAGTTGGAACTCGATTCATGGAATATCGATGATTTTGAATTAAGTTTATATAGACTTATTTTTTTCTAACGGGAAATACGTGTTAAACTTGATGGGTCTTGTGGAATCTCAAAATATAATTTTTTTAAACACTCTTTTTTCGTGAATTTTAACAAACTTAGAGGCAATATTAACCATACCAAATTGCGGCATTTATTTACAGAAAAATATAGATATAAAACATTTATTTTAAAAAGGGAATTAAAACAAAAGAGTTTATTTAAAAAACAAAATACTAATTTGTTACAAAAAGGTGTTATAATATCTGAACGCCGTCGATATTTAGTAGAAAGCGACAAAGTTAATGAAATTAAATAAAAACTATAGTTTTATATCTTTTTATGAAAAAATTACAAATAAATAATAATTAATTGTTTGAATAATTGTTAAATACTTTAAGCAAAGATTAGTTTTCCTGACATTGGCTAGTTGTCTGATTCAAAGTAAAGAAGTACCTTTTAAATAAGTTATAAGGGAAAAATTTAAACAAATGAAATTGTTAAGCAATTGAAAATTTGTTGAACAATGCCTAAATACATTTTAGTGGTATAATAAAAAAATTTAGAATACGAATGTAATATAGAAATCACATGTGTTAATTTCAATTTTTCGGGCCATTTTTGGGACTCGATAGGGGGGAGGTGGCAGGATAAAAATTCAACTAAGTTGAATAAGCTGAAAACCTAGAAATAATTAAAAGAGGAAAATAATTTGCTTCAGAAGGTGCTTATTAAGGTGCTTATCAAGGTGCTTATTTAGTCATCGATTCAATGAATTATTCTTTGTTTTATTTTTAATCAAATTTTAATAATTCAATTGGGTCGACAAATCTCTGGCTTATTTATTTGACTGAAAGATTAGCTGAATTTATTATTGGACTTTTCGGTTAAACTTGACTAATTCAGATTTAGAGAGAAGGTTTTAAAAATTACGCAAATAGAACCATGATAATTAAAATAGCGCTCGAAAATTAGGTTATAGAATCAGTTCCCTTTAAAAAATAAAACGGTATAGTTTTGTGTATAAAAACCAAATTGATTGAGATCAAACCTACTGGAAAAGTTCCCTTGTGATGAAAGATGAATAACGTAATTTTCTAAAAAAAGAAAAAAAATGAAGGTGTATATATTCTGCAGTTGAGACAAAAATAAAGTTGACGTGTTTCACCCAAAAATGTTTTTTAAAAATTAATCGGGGTAGCTACCGCTAAAAACTTTTTATTTTTTATCTATGATAATATATATTTTCCGCATACAATGTTAATTGGGAAAATAGTTTAATAACGAAGGAAGTAAAATAGAGTCCCTCCAACATGAATAAGAAAAATAACACAGGGATAAGCCACCTCCCTATTATGTATAAAATTGCAAAATAAGTCTAAAATCGAGCAAAAAATCCGAAGAAACTACGTATTGCACACGAAAAAAAGGATGAAGATATTTATGTAATTTAAATAAAAAAATAGTATCAATGAGGGTAAGAACCCCTAAACTGTTCTACATTATTAACCTTTATAATTAAATCTTTTGCGCACTATTTTCAAAGTTTGTTTAATTTGAAGGTAATGGATCTACTGTAAATCAATCACCTTTTTTTTGCAGGATAAAATTTATCACTGAGTGTACAATGATACAATAGCTGACAAAGAATATTATATCTTTCCTCTTGTTACTGTTAAAATAATTTTGAAAATTATAATATAATTAAATTATATATTACTAGTAGTAAAACAAAAATTTTTTTTTTTGCTAGAAAATTAAACTGAGCTATTTTATTTTAAATTAGCTTATTTTGTTGAAAAATTAATTTACATAAGGCACTTTGCATTTTCAAACCACAATTTTTATTAATCAATTTAGCTAACTTTTTAACATTCGTATCAAGTGATTTACCTCTTTCTCCCTTAGTTATTAATATATTCCTTTCTTTTGACTTCCAAAGTATCGTTATTTGTTCTTTTAAAAACTATTTTAACAAAATATTTTACAAAATTTCAAAGTAATATATAAATTTTTTGTTGGTAATTTACAACTATACTCACATATATAATTTCGTCCAAAATATACGCGTTAACTTTTTCAAATACATAATTATCACAAAATATTTTAAATATGCGCCAATAAGAACTAAGAATTAATTCAAAATTGATTCAGCTATTTTGTTGTTGAAAATTCCACCTTTTCTTTGACAAAAATTAATTTTTTTTAGCTAGAAACTTAACAATCCCATTTTTCGTTGAATATCAAGTTTATTATTGAAATTTTATCTTTATTGGTTTGAAACTAATATCTTCAAATTTCTATTTTTTGGTTGAAAATTAATTTTTCGTTGGTCAAAACTAATTTCTGGAACAAAATTGGATTATACCATTTTTTGTTGAACATTGATGATTTAAATTAAAAATTGGATCTTTTTTAACCAAGAAATAAATTATTTGTTTGAAATTTTTTTTTGTAGAAAAGTTATCTTGGTTGAAAATTGATCTGTTTTAATTAAAGATTAAAACTTCATCTCTTTTTGGTTTATAATTATTCTTTATGATTGAGAATATTTAACTATTTTTTTAAAATCTCTTTTGTTGAAAAATCATATTTTCCTTGTTAAAAAATCAATTGTTTAGTTGGAACTTTATGGATATTATTACACATTCGTCACTTTTGATAGAAAAAGAATATTCGATTTCACCATTTTTGAATACATAAATTGATATTTTGAATTAAAAATTGTTTTTTTGTGGTTGATTATTCGTTTAACAATTTTTCTTTTTGGTGGAAAATAAATCCCTTGGTTAAAAATAGATCTTTTTTCGCAAAAGATATAACTATTTGATAAAAAATTCATCTGTTTTAGTAGAGAATTCAGCTATTTTTGTCTAAGTTCCATTTTTGTGGTCGAAAAGTAATTATTTAAAGTAAAAACTGAACTATTCAATGCTCTTTTTTTAAACATCTAAATTACCTTCATACTATTTTGTGTGTGGAACACTTATTTTTACGGGTTTTTTTCTTAGATTTTAGACTTATTTTGCAATTTTATACATCATTTTATACATAACCTTAATTTTTCGCAGAAAATTACGTCATTCATGTTTTATGACGAGGAAACTTTTTCAGTAGGTTTGATCATAAATCAATTTACCTGGAGTATTGTTTTTTTAAAAGAACTCTACTTTGAATAATTAATCTAGAAAACGTTCATGTATCCAATTTATAATTTATAATTTTAAAGTCTTCTGCTCATCCTTAAGAAACTTTAAAACAGATTTCTAAAATTATAAAGAAAAAATTGCAAATTTGTGTAAGTTTTTAACTTTTGAAGAGGTTACAAATATTTAGAAACTTTGAAATATTTGCGAAAACTTATACAATATTTTTAATTTCTTTCCAATTTATAAAAAACCTATATATCTTTGTAACTAACTTCAATTCTTTACAAAAATTGGTAAAATTCTGCAAAATAAAAAAGTAAATTCTTCAAAATATTCTAGATCCTTTTCGATATATCTAAAATCCTTCAAAATCTTTTGGAATTTTATCAAGAATTTAAAAAATTATATTTATATAAATTGAAAAAGCAACTGATAATATTTATTCCCTTATTCTCAGATCTTTGAATATAATTTCATCTTGAATTTCAGTGTTCAAACAGATAAAGCAAATAAATATTTATTTATAATATAAATTATTATTTCATTCCAACTGAAAAATATCGCGATTGATGATGTTAATCAAAGGAAATTATAAAGGTGAATTAGATTGAGTATGTAAATATTTCTTATTTTTACTTTTTGCAGACGGAATTTTTAAATATGTTGCGTTGGATGGTACGTAGTGCGAATCGGGATCCTCAATAAATGAATATATTTTCACTATAAAATTGGTAGTACTTTTCTACTTTTAAATTTTAGAATATAAGTGTTTTGACAAAACAAATTTTTTATCTTTCACCGAAATTTGGATATATTACGAGTAGAAAAAAAGTTACTTGATTTACAGTAATATTTTTTTTGGTTTAAAATATGAGATAAGTAAATTATTTCTCAAAATGTAGGCAATGCTTTATTTAAATCAAAACATATATTATTCTAAATTGGACAAAAAGTATCGAGTAAATCGTTTCTTTAATTTAGAAGGAGAAGAAACGTCATTATTAAAAAAAGTGTTGTTTCTCTGTTAAGGGGAATTTCCCAAAGAATGAAAAAAAAAAAACAAATTAAACGAAAGAATTTCCTCAAAAAGGAGTAAGTGAGAAAAACATCATAAATCAATTTAAAATGATTCTTCAATAATTATACAAATACTGTGTTTCAGAATCACCAGACATAGAAGAAAAATTCAAATAGAATCTTATACAGGAAACGATCTAGCTGGTTATCCAGTATCTTTGAATAATTGAGTCTGTCAGGTTAAATTTTTGGCAGTTTTTCCAAAATGTTGTGCAATTTAGAACCAAATGTCAATAATCATATAATTCAATCTTCTGTTTAAAAAAGTATATACGCATATATTCACATTTTTTACAATGATTCCAGCAAAACAGATTTTTATTTATATAGAGTTATCTTTGCCAATGCTTTGTATCATTTTAATTACCTCATTCTTCTCCAAATCTTCTCTTGTAAATTTCCGTGACGTCAGTTGAATAAATATTCCACATATGATAAGTATTTGGTATAAGAAGGCATCTTCTTAGATTAAAGTAAAATCATTCTGCCTCACCTTTGCGAGAAAGTAGATATTAAAGGAATTCGACCAATAAAATCTTTATTGGCTTTTTGAAAAAATATCTTATTCATTTATGATGCATGTCATGAATAAGATAGCTCAAGCCATCTTCTGCTTATTGGCTTTCTGTGCCTTTCAAGTAAGTATTTTTTAATTGTCATTTATGCAATTGAAACTATCATTTAGCCTTTTTGAGAACCTTTGCAAATACTTAAAAGTGTTTAAATTCACGGAAATCTGATAAAATTATGTTATATTTTTTTATGTTTCTTGAAACTCCTTTGAAATATTTGGAAGTCTTCTGATAATCCTTGAGAACTTTTTTAATATTTCAACGTCTTTACAGTTAAATACATTTATTTTAAAGTTAAGTTAAATGAAATTTAATAATATTCCTTGAAATTCCCCGAATCCATTTCAAATCAGGCAGGGTCTACACTTGAAGTCGCAGAATCTCTCGAGGACAAAATACGTTTTTATTTAGAGGAAATTAGGCGTAACGTATTTTTCCGATTTCTGAAGAAGAATTTTTTCACGAAGTTATGCTTATTTGAATTTTTGGATTCTTGTTTCAAGAACTTTCAAATTTTTTCTCAAAATTTATATATCGTTTTACCTAATTAAGATATTTAAGATTTCTTTCCACCTTCCGATAGAGTTTATTGCCTTTTTTTGAAATCCCCGAAAAATTAAAAAAATGATTAAAATTAGCAATATGACGGCGTTTTTTTCCTGAAAATACGAAAAGTCAATCTTCTTAAAAAACCCAAACTTATATTTTTTGTCAATTTTTTTAACTTGTGAGTTTTATTAGCGCTAAATAACTTTAGTGGTCAGATGCATTTTTTTATAAAATCGAATTTTCGTCTCTTTCTTACTTACAACAACATACAGGAAAATATGTTAAAAAATTAGTTCGTGAGGTTAAATAAATTTTACTAAAAATTTCTTTTCTTACCAATAATATTTTGTTCCCTCTTTGTGAAAAATAAAAAATTCAATATTTATAAAAAAATTCTCTTGACCACCAAAATGTAAGAAGAGGGGTCTGCTTTCCACAGAAATTTTCCATATGTTTCTAGTCCTTTAATTTGTTTTTTAAAACTTTACATATATGAATGAAGAATTAAAATTCAAAAATGCCTCTATTTATTTTTTCCATCATTCTGTGAAACTCGAAGAATAAATTTAAATGCAGATAGACAAGTGTGTTCTGAGTTTGATACTGTGCAAACTATTTTCTTAACAATCTTTCGTGTCTCTTGCTGTACGCAAGAAAAATACGAAAATTCTATTTTATGAAAAAAAAATATTTTTCTTATGTTGGCACAAATTGAACAAAATATTGACAAAAAATACAAGTGTAGGTCTTTTGAAAAAATCAACTATTAGTTTTTTTCAGAAAAACGTCACTATATTGTTAATTTTGAACATTTTCTAAATTTTATCATGGATTTCGAAAAATGGCCATAAACTTTATCGGAGTGTGGAAAGAAATCTTAAATATCTTGATTGAATGAAATGTTATACAACTTGAAAGACAAAATTGGATGTTTTTTTAAGCCACAAATTTAAATACGCATAATTTCGTGCCTACTTTTTTTACAAATCGCAAAAATACTTATCACCGAATGTCCCCTAAAAACAACATATTTTGGCCCTGCAAGATTTTGTGACTTCAAGTGTAGATGCCCTAAAATATTCACATTGATTTAAAATCTTTTCAAATACATTGCAATTTTTGAAGCTCCAGAAAATATTCCTTGATATGATTTAAAATACCCTAAAATCTTGAAAATGTTATCAACTTTTCAAAACTTATTAAAATTTCTTGGAATTTTGAAGGTCTTTCAAATCCTTTGATATCTCTCATTTTTGTGTGATTAAATTTATTAAAATTTTATGAAAGTATCATAAAATCCCGTAAAATTACACCAAATCTAATGATATTCCTGGAAATACTTAAAGTTTTATGAAATCCTTTGAGATCCCGGAAAATTCATTTAAACATCTTACTGAGATCCTTTAAAATGACTAAAGCCCTCGAAAATCTGATAAAACTCCGTGAAATGCGTTGAAATTAAAAAAAAATCTCTTCTAATATTTGGAAATCATCTAAATTCACTTGAAATATTTTAAAGTATCTAAGCTTAACCCGATATACTTAAAAATATTGAAGGATTTTGCAGGTTCCTGTAACAAAAAAAAGTAGTGAAAAGATTTGGCTTTTGTGGATATTTTTTTACAGAATTATAGAAAAAGAATGCTAATTTAATTATTTCGATTTGCAATATTTATAACCTTATTACAATCTTTCATTGTAAAATTAGCAAGATTAACATATTTATTTATTAACATTCACATGCATGGTTATCCTATAAAGGTGATTTGTTAAAAATATTAACCTAGTGAATATTTTTGAGAAATTTTTTGTCTCTCTCTTTGTAAGGCCTTAAAAGAAGAATGTGGCTTAGAGTTGAATATTTAAAAAGATAAAAAATAACACAAATGTATTTTCTGTACGTTGAAGAAAAAAGACGATCAGATTAAGTTTTGAATTTTGTGAATTTAGCGTGGAGCTCCATTCTTAATTTTCTTAAACCAATTTAATATATTTATATTTATTTGCGCTAAATGTTTAAAGAATTACACAGTGAAAGCTGAAATATATTTTAATTCAATTTTATTATTACTTTTTATGGTTACAGAGAGTCTTCGCAGATAAGTTGGCCGACGATATTTCAGCTTCAAGTAAAGCATCCAATGACGCAATTTCTCAAATCAATACAAAATTAGACAATGATATTGGGGTTAGTATTATTACAATTATTTTTATTTCCTAAAGGTTTGTTCAGCTTAAAAAGAGTTTAAAAATACGTGACAGTTTGCGCTTCTTTCTCACTAGGCTATAGTTGTACATATGCTGTCTATGAACCTTAAAGAAATCATGGGCATTGACATGTATTTCAAATGTAAGGAGTCAACTGATTATGGTGCACAATTTCAAAAAAATTATGACGCAATAAAAGAAAAATGTCAACAGTGTTATCTTAAAGTAAAAGACACGGAAGATATTCAGGTACCTAATATATATTACTTATAGTCTATTTCAAGCACGATAGTGCTCTTTTCAAATCCGCAGTTTTATATATTTAGTGATTGCATGGCATACGTAATTATTCACAAAACAAATTCAAAAAATAATTGGTCGTTTCCAAAGTCTTTTGAGCATATTGAGTTGCCAAGAAAATGAAATAAAAATCGTTAAATGGAAATGGTTAATATTTTTTTTTGTTCGGAATATGAAATTCAATCTTATTCAGTTAGGAAAGTCTATAATATCATAAAAAATATTTTCAATTCTTGAATATCTGTATTCAAATTTAAACAGGAAAATTTAATGTAAATATGGAATTTTTTTTTCGAAGTCTGCTGAAAACTGCTGCAAAAAACTAGCTGTGGAATGAAGAAAAGATGCAAAAGTACTTTATGGTAAAGTTAAGAAGTGCCTTGCAAATTTGGCTGAAATGTGCACTAATTCTCCGACCGACTGCGAAAAGGAGGCATTTAAGATACGCAATACTATAGATAAGCAGATGGATGATTGATAAGAAGCTTAAAATTTCAAGGTTGGACGAGAAGTCTACAAAGATATTAAAATACAACTATATAACTGTATAATTTGCCTTGAAATCAATAAAAAGATCTAAAAAACTTTCGACTTTTATTTGGTGGCAAAATATCTTTAAGGAATAATCGTCTCATAACGTATTAAGAGACTTGGAAATATTCATTTGTGTAATTAAAAAAAATGCTATTCTTATTTATAAACGTTGCAGACATTATTTATTTTCATAATGAATAATAAGTTATTTAGAAAATTATATTTGTTAATTTCAATAAATTAGTACCACACTCTAACTGAACAGTAGAGAAAAAGTTCAGAATTTCAGAAAAAAGCGGTAACATGCTAGCATTTTTATAAGTCAAGATTATTATGATTAATGATAAATTGTTAAAACAATTATTTATGTTAAATTTAATTGATTCATGCTACCATCTAGCTGAACAGTTAAAAGTAATCTGAAAAATTTGGAAAAAAACTGCGACATTCTAACTCTATTCTAAGAGAAAATGGCTAAAAACAATAATAAATTGTTCATAAAATAATAATTAATTATAAGCGGAAGGTAGAGTTTCCTGTATTAGAAATAGTTTGTATTAAAAAAATCGCAAAAGATTAAAATTAGCACTAAAAAGTCGCAAAATTAAATTTTTTACTTATGGGGTTCTTTGGGACCCTATGAACAGACCTATGGCGTGATATTAAAAAAAAGAGTCATTTGTAATCTACAGCTTATTGCTGAGATAAGTGTTCAGTTAGAACTCAATTCATGCAATGTCGACGATTTTGAATAAAATTTACAGAAACTTCTTTTTTTTCTTACGGGAAATACGCATTAAACTTGATGGGGCTTGCGAAACCTCTAAATATAATTTTTTTTAATTCTCTTCTTTGTGGATTTTAACCAATTTGTTTGCGATATTAACAATAACAAATTACCCCATTTTTTACAAAAAAAAATTAAAATTTTAAACATTTATGTTAAAACAAAATATTTTAAACAACAGAGATTATTAAAAAACGGCTAATTTGTTACCAAAGGGTGTTGTGATATCTTAACGCCGTAGACATTTGATAAAAAGTGTCAAAGTTATCCAAATTAAACAAAAGCTAGAGTTTTCTATCTTTTTTAAGGAAAAGTAACTAAAAAAAAATTAATTGTTCAAACAATTGGTAAATTTGTAAGCGAAGAGCAGTTTTCCTGACATTGATTAGGTGTCAGATCCAAAATAAGAAAGTACTTTTTGAATGAGTTAGTAGGAATTTTAATTTCTCGAAGTATTTTTAGGACTACATAAGGGGGAGTTGGCGGCATAAAAATTCAACTTTAAGTTAAGTGACTAAAAATTATGAATAGAGAAGAATAATTTAGTTCTAGAGTTGCTAGTTAGCTAGTTAATTTAAAGATCACTAATCAAAAAGCTAAATTTCAGCCATTGCTTCAATTAATTATACTTTGATTTATTTTTTATCAAAGTTTACTGATTCAATTGGGTCGAGAAATTTTTAGTTCATTTATTTAATTGAAAGACTAGCTAAATTCATTATTGAACTTTTTGGTGCAATTTTAATAATTCAGACCTTGGAAAATAAAACAGTGTAGACAAAATTGAAACGCATATAAGAAGTAGGTAAGTGTTTCAAATTAACTTCAATAAAAAATAAAATTGTTTATTTTATTCGACTAATGAGAGACTTTAAGCCGTAGTATTTGATTCCGTTCGTTTAAACTTCAGATCTAACAAGGTAGGTACTCCAGGTGTCCCTCGTCGATTTGATTTCTCTCTGATATATGTGTAGTACTGGAAAAACTAAGCGCCACGTTTTTTTTCTGCGAATAAACAGAATAAGGGGCTTCTAAAAAAAATGAAGGGTTTAAACCACCTTTACATATTTGTCAAGGTGTGCTGAAAATTTTTCAATTTACAGCAACAAATTAGAAAAAATATATTTTGCACTTGAGACCAAAATAAAGTTCACGTGTTTCGAAAAAAAGTTTTTTTTTTAAATTAATGGGAGTAGCTACCCCTAAAAACTTGTTATTTTGTGTTTATGATAATATATACTTTCCACATACAGTGGCAATTAGAAGAATAGTTTTATAACGAAGGAAGTAAATTAGAGTCCATCCAACATGAATAAAAAAATCCTGCAGGGATAAATCACCTCTGAATCAAGTATAAAATTACAAAATAAGGATAAAATTAAGCAACAAAATCCGAAGAAAATACGTGTTGCACACAAAAAAGAGGATGAAGGTATTTATTAAAATTTAAGCAATTTATATGAGCACCGCAACTACGATGCTCTCTCCCTGACACCTAAGAATCAAAAGCCTGGTTTCCACTACCAAATTTGTATCATTAATTTCTATTTCTAAATTCGCATTATTGGATTCCGTAACACAATTGTCACTTTAAGGTTTTATTACCAAATTTACATTTTCGGAGACTCGTTGCAACATAGGTATGGCATTTTGGGCGCTAACGTGATGCTTAGTGGCTCTGTTACCAAAACTACAATTAATGTAGCAATCTCCGAAACAATGTTTTACTACGTCGGTAGGTCCGACGTTTCGTGAACATTGCAGTTCACTTCTTCAGGGCTGACCTGAAACTGAGGTATCAGGTTATGTTGCTTTTATGTATACTCTCTACGATTCCTGTGATTGGCCAGAGGGCCCCACCGTGGGGACTGGTCGAACCTGATTGGCCAATCAAGTCTTTTTATTTAAAAAATCCGGGAGGACGGCAAGCCAAAATCGAATTGGTATTATATCCATTGTCCCTATTGATGTTATTAGGGTGTTTTAAGATTTTGATTGCTTCTCTATGTTTTCTGGGAAAGATGTGTGTTTTTGCAATGACTGCTGTTCTGCCAAATAAAATTTTACGTCCTGTTTCGATATGATGTTCAGCTACTGCTGTTTGCGTGAAATTTTTTAGCCTGACCTTACCTTCATATTCCCCCATACGTTGGCTCACCGCTCTCCCGATTTCTCCAATATAGACTCTGCTGAAATCATTATTGAATTTTTAGTTAATCATAACCTTGATTAAAATCGTGCTGCTCGCCGGTGCAGTGTACTTGGGGTGGCCTTGTTGCTCTAGGTTGTGGCGTTGGTCTAAATTGTTGTTTTGGTTGGTAATTTAATTTTTATGAGGGTTGGTACGCTTTATAATTTCAGTTTTCGTTTTTATCTTTTAAACAAACTTCAGCTTCGAGGACTTCCTGCAAAGCTTCAGTTATTGTTTTAGGCTTCATTGGCCTAACTTGGCTAGAAATTTCATCATTTAGATTCATCACATATTTTCTACCGCTGACTTTTCCTCCATCTCGAGTGCTATTTCCCGATTGGTGCTTGAGCTGTATTCATCCGTTGCTAATGCATTTGTCGCTCGAGCTAACGCTGTCATTTTATTTCTTCGCATAATGTTTTCTTGATTAAGAATTCGTAGATTATTTTTTATCATCTGATGGTCACTCGCATATGCAGATGACATAGTGCTGTTGGCAGAGAGCGAAGAGGCTTTAAAGGAGATGATGAAGAGGTTAAGTCGTTACTTGAACAAGAATAGGCTAGAGTTAAATGAGAAGAAGTCGAAGGTTACGGAATTCAGGAAAGGAGGTGGGAGAGGCGTGGAAGGGGAGTGGAAGTGGAAGGGAAAAGCGGTACAGGAGGTGAAAGAGTTTGTGTACCTGGGTTTCCTGTTTCGAAGAAATGGGGGAGTAGATGGTCATATGAAAAAGAGAGTGAGAAGGGCAAATGTGGTGATGAGGCATGTGTGGGGGCTGGGGAAGATATTGTTCGCAGATTATTTTGAAAGGAGAATGAAATTGTTTGATTCGCTAGTGATAAGTGTCTTATTTTACGGAGTGGAGGTGCGGGTTTGGAAGGTAAGTGAGGAGGTAAATAGAGTACAGGAGAGGTATGTAAAGTGGATACTGGGGTTGACAAGGAATACGCCGATTTATACTGTCAGGAGGGAGACAGAAAGAACGAGTTTAGGGATTATAACAGGGAGTCGAGCGTGTAAATATGAGGAGAGATTTTTGGAAGAGGGGGGAAGTAAATTGGTTAGGGAGTGTTGGTGGGACAAGGAGAACAGACGTAGTGGAGCAAAGATGGAGGTGGAAAGGGAAAGGTATTTTAGAATGAATGGATTGCAGTTGGATGAAGTTAGCAGAATGCACGAGGAAGGAAGGAAGGTATATGAGTTGGTTCGAAAGAATGGCATGGAAAAACAGAAGGCAGAAGGAGAGAAGAGAATAAGAGAGTCAAGGTATAACGGAAACTATGTGTGGATTATGCGAAGGGAGAGAGCGCAATATTTGTGTAAGAAAGGAGAACAAGAAAGTTAGGAACTCATAGCGAGAATGAGGTGTGGTTGCATGGAGAATTATAATAGGTTATGGCTTTCTAGAGAGAAGAGAATGTGTGAATTGTGCGGGAAGGGTGATGCAAAACTGGAGCATTAGTTGGAGGAATGTGAAGAGGCGGAAAGAAGGGGAATAGGCATTGAGGTATTGTTGCATGAAAGGGGTGACAAAAAGGCAGTTGCATGGGTGAAGGGGGTGTTGGGTAAGATAGAGAAGAAGAGAAGGAAGAAGGAAGAGGAATGGAGAAGGAAAGATTGTAAATAGGAGAGGAAGTAGATGTAAGGGAAATGTAAATATTGTAAATAGCAGTTAAGTATTAGGTGTTAGCCGCGGAGACAGAGGCTGGTAATGCGAGGCATAGCGAAAAAAGAGCGAAATGCGTGCGAGGCGAGGCGCAGCGAGGAATGTTAGGCCATAGGAGCGAGCTGATTAGTTATAAGGTGTAGATGGATAGTACTTTGTAAGACGCAGTTGTAAGAAAATTCTGTAAAAAAATGGAAGCGTAAGCAACTCAATTATTTAAGGCCAGCAGGCCGAAAAATAAACGTTTATCTATCTATTTTTTATCATCCCTTGTCCTATTTCCAATTGATTAAATTTTAGCATGATTTGTTACAATGGATCTATTTCGTTATGGTTGAGGTTTTCCATGGAATTTCGTGAAGATGGATTTGGGGAATTGATCGGTGAAGTCATAGCAGTTAGGAAAAGATTATTGATCAAAAAGATAAGCTCGTCTGAGTCAGTTTCGTCAGTTTCGTGCGTTGTTGATGCGATTTTCTGCTGTTTTCCTCTATACTTGAGAAACGCCAGTTCACCAAATATCTTTTTCGTACATTTAGACCCTCACTTACAAAATCGTGCTAATATATCTATCTCAACAATGCTCAACCAAAATTTTCATAACAATTAGTCCCCAAAAACGAGGGTCGATGAGACTTATTCTCTGAGATTAGTTTTCAGAGGAATAATATCTTACATCTAAGTGGCTTACTTCTATTGTCACTGCTGCTTAGCAGGATGATGTACGTAGATGTAGCTTTGCAAGATTATTTCCATGGATGTAATTCTGCGTGGTGGGCTGATCACTGGTTGGCAGAAGTGGTTTCTTTTTTTTAGGCTTACCGCCGGATTGCGTAATCTAGGCTTTTACCGTCTCGATCGACGTTCCCAAATTATTAATTGCAGGTTTTCTTGTTGCTTCTGGTTTGCGTAGAATAGAGTTGACTTAGTGTTAGTTCAGCTCCTAAATGTACCAAAAGAACTTATTAACCATTTATCGAATTGACATCCGTAGTTACCACCCGGAGTTCGTATTTTCACTTTTTTCGTATTGCCGATTCGTCCAATATAGGGGAGTTTGATTTTTTTCTTTCTTAAACTCTCGTAGAAACTTGATGGTTTTCCGCTAGCTTGGAAGTATTGCCAGAAAATGTAACGGGTCCACATAAAAAGCTCAATTTTGTGTACGCAATGTCAATTCGCCGTAACCAATTGATGTACTTTATTAATTACGTATGGTATGGTGATATACATATGTCGAGTGGATGAACGGAATTGTCGTGCGGTGCCTATGCACTGCCTCCCATAACCTTGCTTATTAAGTTGAATAGTGGATGAGATAATGCCTTTATTACAGCCTCGGTTACACAATTATTTGTTTGCCAATTTTTCTTTTTTGGTAAAAAATTAATCCTCTTGGTTGAAAATGGACCCGTTTTCGTTAAAGATTTAACTATTTTGTAACAAATTAATCGGTTTAGTAGAGAATTAAGCTATTTTTCGTTGTTGAAAATTCCACATTTTGGTAGAAAATTAACTTTCTAAATAAAAGCTGAATTATCTTATTTTTGATAAATATTAATATGTGATAAGTAAATTATCTCTCAAATTTTAGACAATGCTGTATTTAAATCAAAACATATTATAACATATTATAACATAACCAGAATTCCTGAAAGTAAAATCAAAAATCCAATGACAAAAATTTGGACAATCAGTATAAAATGTATTCATTGCAATCTAAAAAAAACAAATTGCTTCTCTTAAAAATAAAAGAAAAAGAACTTTTTTCTTCGGATAAAAACAAAAAAGAGGAAAGAAAAAAGAGACGGGAAACAACCAAATTCCCTTCCTTCTCCCTATTTTTAAAAAAATTTTTGTTTTGCAAATTTTTCAATTTTTCTTTTCTCTTTTTTGTCTTTGTCCAAAGGGAAAATTTCTTTTTCTTTTTTAGGAAAGAAAAGGAATTTTTGCTTTTTTCAGATTGCAATGGGAACATTTTATGCTGATTGCCCGAATTTGGTCGTTGGATTCTTGATTTTACTTTCAGGTAATCTGCTTATTAAATTAAATATTGGACGTTAATTAGGATTTTAAATGTGATTTTAATCTTATTTAAATTCCTTCAATTTTAATTTAGCTGACTTGGATTAGAGGTAATTTCCATTTCAGATTTGTTTACAATTGGTTTGCCTTTTGACCCTTACAACATTATTGGGTGCCAGGGAGAGAGCATCATGGTGGTGCTGTTCCTGTCGGCTTGTAATTTAATTTTTAATTTGCTTTGATAAGTGTGCCGTATCAGTGCCGAAGCGTTGGTGATTATAATTAGAAATGTTTTTTTTTTTTTGGTGTAATAATAAAAATAAAAAAAGACGAAAGAAATAAAAAATAAATTATTCATATACGGAAAAAGAAAAATTAAAAAAAAGAAAGAAGGAAGGGGATTTGGTTGGTTGCCTTTTTATTTTTATTTCCTCTTTTTTGTTTTTATCTAAAGGGAAAAGTTCTTTTTCTTTTCTTTCTTAGGAAAAAAAGGATTTCTTTCGGATTGCAATGGGAACATTTTATGCCAATTGTCCAAATTTGGTCGTTAGATTCTTGATTTTACTTTCAGGAATTCTCCTCGTTGAGAATATTGAACTATTTCGTTAAAATCCCTTTTTTGAAGATTAATTTCTTCAAGGGTAAAGTATACTTATATAATGTATATTTTTTGTTAAAAAATCAATTGTTTGTTCGGAACTTTATTGATTTTGTTAAAAATTCGTCTTTTTTGTTAGAAAAATAATATTCTTTGTTGAAAATTCATCTTTTTCATTTAGGATTTAATTATTTTGTTAAAATTCCTATTTAGTTAGTCAAAAAATAATGTCTGTAAAATCAAATACAATTATACCATTTTTGGTTGAAAATTGATATTTTAATTTGAAAGTGGATCTTTTGTGGTTGATAAGTCAATCATTTGTTTGACAAATTTTTTTCTAGAAAATTAGTCCTCTTGATTAAAAAAAGATCTTTTTTCCTAAAAGATATAACTATTTGATAACAAGTTCATCTGTGTTGGTAGAGAATTCAGCTTTTTTTACTTCAATTATTTTTTTAAATAATTTTTTTCACTCAAAACTATTCAATGTTTGGTTCAAAATAAGTTTTTAATGGAAACTTTATCTCTTTTGGTTAAAAATTAATCTTTTTAAATAAGAATTTACCCTAATTTTTTTAGGAGTAAAATATACTTACATCATTTTTTGTCGAAAATAATATTTCTTCTTTAAGAAATCAATTATTTGTTTGAAATTTTATGGATTGTGTTGAAAATTCGTAATGTTTATAAAAAAGTAATCTTCTTAGTTGAAAACTCATCTTTTTCATCCAGGATTCAAATAATTTGTTAATTTCTTTTTAGTCGATTAAAAAATTATTTATTTGAGAAAATTTGATTATTCCTTTTTTGATAGAAACTTGGTATTTGAAATTAAAAATTAATCTTTTTTAGTTCAAAATTCAACCATTTGTTTGAACATTCACATATTTCGATGAAAAATTGTGTTTTTTGTGGGAAATTAATCTTCTTGGTTGAAAATTCAGCCATATTTTTTTGGTCAAAAATTTAATTCTATAACTGAAAATTTGACTATCCCATTTCTGGTTGAAAATTGACATTTTGAATCGAAAATTTAAATACTTGTTTGAGACATCGTCTTTTTTGGTAAAAAATTATTCTTCTTGTTTGAAAATTCATCTGTTTGGCTGAAAGTTAAAGTATATAGTAACAGATTCATCTATTTTAGTTCATTTATTACAACAGGAAAAACAGGGAAAGTTCCACCTTAGATGCAGTTGGGTACAGAGTTTCGAAAAATCATGTGCGTAACTTTTAGAAATATTATAAAGCTTCCATCCTTGGTGCATATTCAATTAACCTCGCCAATTGTTACTAATATTTTTAAATATTTATGGTGAACTTAATTTTGTTGTTCATAAAATATCTATACTTTTGAATGATTTAAATGATTTTTTGTAAAAAAATAGTTTAGTGTTGGTTACCCTCTTCGATGCTCTTTTTTTAAATATTTAAATTACCTTCATACTCTTTGGTGTGTGCAACACTTATTTTTCGGGCTTTTTTTCTTCGATTTTAGACTTATTTTTGCAATTTTATACATCATTTTATACACAACCTTAATTTTTTCAGAAAATCACGTTATTCATCTTTTACGACGAGGAAACATTTTTAGTAGGTTTGATCAAAATCAATTTACCTGGAGTATCGTTCTTTTAAAAGAACTATACTTTGAATAATTAATCTAGAAAACGTTCAATTTGTATCCAATTGAGAAATTTCATCAAGATAATTCTCTTCAAAACTAAAATTGTTTATTTTTAAAATGATCTGAAATTATGAATTTAGGTCTAACTAACCATGAGAATAGTTTCGAAATATGTTGTATATTAGTAAAAATTTGGATTGATACTTCCTAATCTATAAAAAAATTTGCTTTCTCCATTTTTTGAAAATGTCCAAAATGTTGAAAAGCATATAACTTTCTTAATTTGTATAGAAACTCAAAATGTCAGTAGGATCATATGAAAGTCTAGTGGCCAGTACCAAAAAAAATTTGACAAAAATTTCTGAAATTGATTAGAAAATTTGGTTTTAAGTTTTGAAAAAGCTGTAACTTTTGTATTATCTAGGAAAAACTTTGGATGAAATTGCCTAATCTATCTGAAAATTTTATTTTAATTACTTTTTGAAAATTTTGAAAAGTAAATAACTTCTCTAATTTTCACCTAAATAAATAATTTCATTTGGATAATTTGCAAGTCTTCTGCCCATCTTTAAGAAACTTTAAAACAGATTTCTAAATTTGTAAAGAAAAAATTGCAAATTTTTGTAAGTTTTTAATTTTTGAAGAGTTTACAAATATTTAGAAACTTTGAAATATTTACGAAAACTTATACAATATTTTCAATTTCTTTCCAATTTATAAAAAACCTATATATCTTTGAAACTAACTTAAATTCTTTACAAAAATTAGTGAAATCCTGTAAAATAAAAAAGTAAATTCTTCAAAATATTCTAGATTCTTTTCGATATATATAAAATCCTTCAAAACCTTTTGGGATTTTATCAAGAATTTGAATGATTATATTTATATAACTTGAAGAAGCAACTGATGATATTTATTCCCTTCTTCTCAGATCTTTGAATATAATTTTATCTTGAATTTTAGTGCTCAAACAGTTAAAGAAAATAAATATTTATTTATAATATAAATTATTGTTCCATTCCAATTGAAAAATATCGCGATTGATGATGCTAATCAAAGGAAATTATAAAGGTGAATTAGATTGAGTATTAAAATATTTTTTATTTTTACTTTTTGCAGACGGAACTTTTAAATATGTTGCATTGGATGATACGTAGTGCGAATCGGGCTCATTTAACTTGGTATACGTATATTGACTAATTTCATAATGATGCCTCCTTCTTATTTCAATAATGCTGGATACCTGAGGCAATCACGTTCTTTTATTAACTGTTTCTGTCTGCCATGTTTTTCATCTCTATAACCTTATTTTAATTAACCCCTCAATAAATGAATATATTTTCACAATAAAATTGGTAGAACTTTTCTACTTATAAATTTTAGAATATAATTTTTCGACAAAAAAAAATGTTTATCTTTCACCGAAATTTGGGTTTATTATGAGTTAGGTTAAATTTTTGCAGTTTTTCCAAAATATTTTACAACTTAGAACACAGCATACGGAT
>NC_046665.1:89384308-89388108 GCF_010883055.1 Belonocnema kinseyi
ATATTTTTAAAGCACAATTTGAATGGGACATAGTTTTTTTGTGAACCAAAGGTCAATAATCACATACTTTAATCTTGTGTTTAAAAAAAGTATATCCACATATATTCGCATTTTTTACAATGATTTCAGCAAAACAGATTTTTATTTATATAGAGTTATCTTTGCCAATGCTTTGAATCATTATAATTACCTCATTCTTCTCCAAATCTTCTTTTGTAAATTTCCGTGACGTCAGTTGAATAAATATTTCACATATGATAAGTATTTGGTATAAGAAGGCATCTTCTTAGATTCAGGTAAAATAATTCTGCTTCACCTTTGCGAGAAAGTAGATATTAAACGAATTCGATCAATCACATCTTTACTGGCTTTCTGAAAAAAATTTGTTTTCATTCATGATGCATGTCATGAATAATATAGCTCAAGCCATCTTCTGCTTATTGGCTTTCTGTGCCTTTCAAGTAAGTTACTATTTTTTAATTATCAATCATCCAATTCAAAAAATCATTTAGCTATATGTTATATTGAATATCACAAATTTTAATTTATTATTAAGATGTGCACATCAGGGACCATTTATAAATTACGCAACGCATTTCGTGCAATGTTTTTCTTTCAAATGTTTGAAATTTGATTAAATCCTTTGAGATCCTGGAAAATTCATTAAAGTACCTTTTTAAGAACCTTTAAAAATACTTAAATCCACGGAAATCTAATAAAATTATATTATATTTTTTTGGCGTTCCTTGAAACTGCTTTGAAATATTTGAAAGCTTTGGGAGTCTTTTGAAATTCCTTTAGAACTTTTAAAACAATTCAAATTTTTTACAATTATATACATTTCTTATGAAGTAGAGTAAAATGAAATTTGATAATATTCCTTGAAATTCCCCGAATCCATTTCAAATCAGATATGTTCTACGCTTGAAGTCGCCGAATCTCTCGGGGGAAAAATATGTTGTTTTTAGCGGGAATTAGGCGTAATATATTTTTACGATTTGCGAAGAAAATTTGTTTCACGAATGCATGCGTATTTGAATTTTTGAATTCGTGTTTCAAAAAACTTCCAATTTTTTCTCTAAATTTATGTATCGTTTTGTCTAATTAAGATATTTAAGATTTTTGTCCACCTGTCGATATAGCTTATCACCTTTTTTCGGAATCCCCGAGAAAATTTAAAAAATGTTCCAAATTGACAATATGAAGGCGTTTTTGCTGAAAATACCAGAAGTCAATTTCTCAAAAATACTCAGACTTATATCTTCTGTCCATTTTTTTATCTTATGAATTTTATTCGCAGTTAATAGCTTTTGTCAACTGGAGAATTTTTTTTATTAAATAGAATTTTCGTCTTTTTCTTTCGTACAACAACAGATAGGAAAATTTGAAAGAAAATAGTGTGTAAGGTTAAAAAAGATTTTAAAACAAATTTCTTCACTTACCTATAATATCGTGTACCCTTTCTGTAAAAAAATTCAATATTGATAAAAAAATTCTCTTGATCACAAAAATGGAAGAGAAGGGGTTTGCTTCTTTTCACAGAAATTTCCTATATGTTTCAAGCCCTTTAATTTGTTTAAAAAATTTTTATATATAAATGAAGAATTGAATTTAAAAAATGTCTTCATTCATTTTTTCTATGATTGTGTGATAGTTTAATGTTAATATGTTTATTATATTTAATTTATATTCACGGTAATGGATAAAACTCGAAGAATAAATCTAAATGAAAAACGACAAGTGTGTTCTGATTTTGATACTGTGCAAACTATTTTCTTAATGTTTTTTCCTGTCTATTGTTTTAAGCAAGAAAAATACGAAAATTCGATATCATAAAAAAAGATATTTTTTTTATGATAACTCAAATTCAACAAAATATTTTAAAAAATACAAGTTGGTTTTTTTTAAATCAAATTTTAGTTTTTTCAGAAGAAAAAGTCGCTATTCTGTTAATTTTAAATATTTGCTCACGGTTTTCGAAAAAAGGCGATAAACTTTACCGGAGTGTGAAAAGAAATCTTCAACATTTTGATTATATGAAAATGTTTATAACTTTAAAGACAAAATTGAGGTTTTTTGACAAAAGTCAAAAATTTAAATACGAATAACTTGGTGAAACATATTATTTCAAAAATCGCAAAAATACGTATCGCCTAATTTTCTCTAAAAACAAAATATTTTGTCCCTTACATATTCTGTGACTTCAAGTGTAGATGCCCTCAAATATTCCCACTGATTTGAAATCTTTTCAAATTCATTACAATTTTTGACGCTCCCGATAATTATTTTGTATCATTTAAAATACTCTAAAATCTTTAAAGTCTACAAAATGTTTAAAAATGTCATCAACCTATTGAAATTTATTCAAATTTTTTGAAATTTTGAAAGTCTTTCAAATCTTTTGATGTCCCTCATTTCTGTGTGATTACATTTATTGAAATTTCATTGACGTATTATAAAATGCCGTAAAATCACGCAAAAGCTAATGATGTTCCTTCAAATACTTAAAATTTTATGAAATCCTTTAAGATTCCGGAAAATTGATTGAAACATCCTAGTGAGAGCCTTTAAAATGACTAAAACCGTCGAAAACCTAATAAAATCCTGTGAAATGCCTTGAAATTTCTTGCAAATCCCTTGTAATATTTGAAATCAACCTGAAATTACTTGAAATCTTTTTAAGTATCTAATCTTAACCTAATATAATTAAAAATATTGAAGGATTTTGCGGGCAGTTGTAACTAAAAAAAATAGTGAAAAAGCTTGGTTTTCGTGGATATTTTTTACAAAATGATGGAAAAATAATACCAATCTACTTACTCCGGTATGTAATCTTTATAACCTTATCACAATTTTGTATTGTAAAAGTAGCAAGTTTAACTTTATACACTATAATTTTGGATTTGTTGAAAATATTTTGTTAATTTGTTATAATATTTGTTAAAAATATTAAAATGTTGAATATGTATGAGAAATTCCTTGTCTCTCTATTTCTAAGGCATTAAAAAAAGAATGTGGCTCAGAGTTGAATATTTAAAAAATATAAAAAAATAATTTCATTACTTTCATTACTGTTTATCTTTTCAGAGAGTCTTCGCAGATAAGTTAGCCGACGAAATTTCAGCTTCACGTAACAAATCCAATGACGCAATTTCTCAAGTCCATACAAAATTAGAGAATGATATTGGGGTCAATATACAATAATGATTTTTATTTCCTAAATGTTGTTTAACTAAAAGAGTTCTTAAAAATACGTAATATACGTGCTTTTTTTCTTGCTAGGCTATAGTTGTGCATATGATCTCTCTGAACTTTAAAGAAATGATGGGCAATGACATGTATTTCAAATGTGAGGCAACTGATTATGGTGCAGAATATGAAAAAAGTCTTCTATCCAAAAAAGAAAAATGTGAACAGTGTTATCTTAAAGTCAAAAATACGGAGGATATTGAGGTACCTTAAATATATTACTTATTAGTTACAAGTTTCAAATTAAACGTCACTTAAAAAATGATTGCTCATTTTCAAAGTCCTTTAAGCATATTACATTGCTAAAAAAAAAGAAAATAAAATAAAAATCTTTGAATAGTAATGGTAAATTTTTCAAAATTCGGATTAATGAACCAACTCTCATCCCGTTAGGAAAGTTTATAGTATCATCTAAATATTTTCACTTCTTGAATATCTGTATCCAAATTTATACATACCAGGTGTATACATATGAAACCGGTATTTTTTCAAGAAAAAAACACATTTATTTCAAGAGAATGATAACAAATATTTTATTCAAAGTATGCGCC
>NC_046665.1:89388208-89394946 GCF_010883055.1 Belonocnema kinseyi
AGATTGCAACTGATAAATCAATTTCTATTAATTCATAGACAAAATAGTCAAATACATGGTATAAAAGTCTAAAATATAATTAATTATAAAAAATAATTCATAGAAATTTAGTCATTATTATACGATGTTATACGATGCTTGAAACCTCCTGCGAGGATTTTATCGGTATACAGTAGGTATACAGTCACCTTTGGATGCTTTCTTGGAGCTGCCATCTGCCGCTCCACAGATTTTTAGTCACTTGCTTCCTGGTGGCCGAGAAATTTTCTTATAATGCGAAAGGTGTTTATTAAAACTACCTTCTAAGATACTGACAATACCCTACTGACTCCTTAATATTCAAGATGTTCAGTGTACCTTGCGTGCACATTGCCTGCAGCCGAAATCATAATAGGATGAATAGACGCATGATTAACATTCTTCTATGTGGTATTTTCTTCATGCCTTAATTCGCTATACTTATGGATCTTGGTTATATAGGCTGATTGCACATTTCAGTTTAGTGGACCAGCAATGTCGATAACGTTGAGTCTTTTACCTTTTTTTTCTCCCATTATGATGGCAGGTCGATTGGCTCAGAAGTAATGATCCGTTTCGATAGTAGTATTTCAGTATAAGATGTTATCTTAGTGTCTAAAACGAGCATTGGAATGTATATATAGAAATGCATCCATTTTGCTAAGATTCATAGGTTCTGGGCAAGTTGATGATATATAATGCTCGTTACATTATTATGTCTGAGCGTATATTCTCTTAGAGCCATTACGCGACAGCCATCAATAATGTGCTCGATAGATTCGTTGACCTGTCAACCTGTCCTGTATCGCAATGACGAATCCTTTAGTTTCTGTATACAGAACACCCTTTCTCAGCCAAATATTGGATGTCTCACTATCCACTTCGTGTTTATCTAACGCTTTGGGATGCTCGTCGTTTGATAGTTTTCTGTCTCTATTGTATTTCTAGCTTCTGGTTGGCTTCTGCCTTAATATTCAAGGCCTCACCTGAGGTCAAATTCAAGGGCGTGTGATCAAGATCCGCTTTACAGATAAGGCTATATAGCGCAAAATCTCGTTTGCTGTGAAAATAGTCTCGTAACTGTATAAATTGTGACTCACATAGTTCTTTGACATCTATAACGCCCCGAATCCATATGTCACGGTAAACATACCCGTTTAATAGCTGATTAAATGTAGTGTATTCGGTGCTTCGGCATTTCCATGCGGACGATTTTCTTTAAATTTTTAAGGTCACTGTTAGACCATTTGATAAGCCCAAAGGAGTAAGTGATTATAGGCATAAATGTTGTTTGCCCTGATTTTGTTTGTCGAGTTGAGAAAACTCTTCATCATCAATCTGAGTCCCGTGGTGAAGGCAGACGTTAGGCTTTTCTTAACTATTGTATGCTGAATATCCTTAGATTTAAGAATACGCATATATTTATATGACTCGCTCGTACCTATTGCCGCGATGTCATTTTAAAACTTATTCTCTAATTCTGAGGTGCCTAATTCGCCTACGGTTAAATGCACTTTTCGGCATTTATCTAGTCCGAACTCCATGTAGATATCTTTCAAAAACTACTTTATGACATCCGATCACTTGCTGAAGTTTTTCGATCAAACTAGCCTATAGCTTCAGATCATTCATGAACAGAAGATGGGTCTTTTGATGACCATCTTCATTATAATGTATTCTAAACCCATGAGACATGCTGTTTAGTGTTTTGCTCAATGCGTTCGTCGCTACACAGAACCATAATGCACTGAAGGCTTATCCTTGAAATATCATTTCCGTAATGCGTATTGAACTATTTATCCTTAGTTGTCCACGATTAAACTACTTAATTCTTGTATCCCAAAGTCTCATCACACGACTGAGAAAGTCAATGATTGGTGGGCAGACTTTTTAAAGTTTTAAGACTTCAAGCAAATAGTCATGCGGCACGGAAGGAAGCTCTCGCTTGAAATCAATGAGCGCTATTTGCAAGTTCCTTTGATGCTTACTAGCTTGAGTCACGGCAACAGCGTCTATAGTGACTAGACCTTTACTGCCTCACGAGTTTTTACAACGTTCTTCTTGTTCTTCTTGAAGGATGTCATTCTCTTCGCAATGAGAATATACCTTATCTGCAATAATATCTGTAAGACATTTATAATTGTTGGAAGACGGGCTATCGGTCGAAATTCAGATGGATTTTGAGCATCTGGTTTTTTAGGTAATATATAAGTAGTATCCTGGAGCTTAAAGCCTGTCATTGAATCTAGGGGTTCAATGATCTTCTGAAAACACCTGGCCAATTGAAGATGTACACTCGTTAGGTACTTGTACTAGAAGTTGTGCACCATGTCCGGACCTGGAGCTTTTCAGTTATTTGCCCTTTTCAAGGCTGTTGAAAAATCTGAAGCCGTGATGTTTCTCAGATGCATTTTAGGGCTATTGTTTGCCCTTGATTCCACCATTTTGAACCACGCAGTGTACAATTTGAATTTGTTATTTTTTTATCAAAACACCCGACTAGTAGTCATGTCTTCAAATTGAAGGATTTCGGTGTCTTGCTGGTTATTTTTCCTAAAACTCTATTTACGATAGAACCTTCTTTCATCTGTCTGAAAGGTTCGATTTTGTTGTCTTCATGCACTTTTTTTTCTTGTACCGACGCAGTCTGGCAGTAAGAACATCAAGTCTCTGCGGTTAGGAGTCTATAATCTTACCCGGTATTGATGGTGTTGATGTCTCGATTTGTCGAGGGTAGATGATTTCAGTGACATGGTTTATCAACTTTCTGGTTCTATTTCCTTTTTCATATTGAGTTAATCGACTCAATTTGCATCGTACTTTGCTGACATCCATATCCAAACTCAACTTCCATCTTGGATCTCGATCCCGTGCTGAGACAAAGACTGCATTTGTAGGCCTAGTTCTGCTGCCCAACGTTTTCACGGTTACCACAGCTGCAGAGTATACAAGAGTTTGCACCTCTAACACAGTTTGTATTTCGTTCAAATATGTGGGTAAAACCTTGCTGTTGAGGTTTTCTCTTAGTATACGCCGATCATTTGTGAATGGCATAGAATGCCTTAGTGTTGGTTTTACATATCTGAACTCTAGTAAAGCATGACCAATATTCCTTTCAAGATGCTGTAGTTTTTCTGGAATTTCGCTGTTCACATAATTTTTATTAATATCCGGATATGGTTCTAGTGGATCCGGTACTTGATTTTCATTATGCCTAGCACCTATACCTTCAGCTTCAATCAAGTTTTCATTTTCCACATCTTCCTAGGGGAGTTTATCCATAGGAAGCTGCTGTTCTACCTACATTTTGATAGCAGCTATTTCAACAATTAAAAGCAATCTGTTTAACCAGAAAAATCTTAGTACAGCGTGCCAAACGGACATCACTTTTATGTTCTTCCATCCTAGCACACTTGAAAGACGAACGTACGAGGCCTAAAGTTACGAACGTTTCACAGACACGAGTGTCCCAATTACACAGGAGTGCGTGGAATATTCTCCCCTATACCCCCACCCTTTCCGAGAGCCGCGCACAAGTGCGCCTGTGTGCGTTCTCATGCATTATCCCCGAAATCTATGCGTCGCAGAAGTAGCATCCCCTCTTACGGTCGTGTGTTTAGAAATCACGATTCTCGAACCTCTCGTGCGTTCAGCGTCCGAGTGTGTTAAGAAGTCTGCCAGTCTGCCCCGCGTGAGACATTTTAAAGACTTTGCAAGTGAGCTTGTAGACAACACCACCTGTATCAAAATCATCCAAAGGATCCTTGCAAAAGCTCCCTATTGAATCCATTTTAAATGTGCTATGGAAAATAGTATGAATCGCAAACTCTTTTGTTTTTTATTTCTTGAATTCTAATTGTAATATTTTTTTCAATTAACTTTTGTTGGCAATGATTTTGAAAAGGATATGTCTAACAATTTTCAAAATTCCTTTGTGAAATGAAACATGGGAAAATCCTAGAGCTCTTTCAACTAAATATTTGATCATAGGTAAATTGAAGTCTTTGGATGAAAAGTGTTAAAAACATTGGCAACCATTTAGAAATTGGCTAGAGGAACACATAAAAAGGTATCATCAACATACCAAAAGTTAAAAGGCAATGCCAATTTTAAGTTTTTATAGCAAAGACCTGCAAATCTTCCATAATAATTTCCCCTAAAATCGAAAAATAACTGAACCAATGGGAGTACCGAACTTTTACCTATAAAAAGGTCCATTAAGGTTAACATAAGGTGAGTTCATAATAAAAACTATTCCCCTGATAATTTTTTCTTGACATAATCGAGTACGCGTTTTAATATTGTCCTATCTGTTAAAAATGGTCTGTTGAACTAATTCAAGGGATATTCTCGGAAACATGGCAACAGTATCTGAGAGAATAATTACATAGTCATCCGTAACAGTTTTTTGATTAATAATTATTGAAAATTCCGAGCTATCTTTGATATTTTATTTTGAAGTTGGAATAGAGTCTTTAAGAAGCATATTAGAGCTTTGTTTCAAAAATTGAGTGGGGGCATTAAAAGTTCCAATAACTATTCTCAAAGGATAGCCATCTCTGTGATTTTTATTAAGAACATTTAAATGATTATGATTGGAAAGTAAATTCTTCATATCCCTTACACAATCTGATTTTTTCATACTATTTTTGCAATCCAATTAAAAAACTTCTACAGTGAAGGTGCTAATTAAACGAAATGATGCAAATTGAAATAGATTAATTGTGTAAATAATTCTTTTTTTACGGTTGAAGCCTACGTTGTGTGAACGAGAATCATTAGACTTAGTATATATTGACTAATTTCACAATAATGCCTACTTAATTCAATAAAACTGGAAATATGACGCAATCACGTTGTTTTATTAATTGTTTATGTTTGCCTCATTTTTCACTTCAATAACCTTATTTCAATCAAGCCCACAATAAATTAATATATTTAGACTATAAAATTAGTAGGGCTTTTACATCAACGTGTTTAAAACGTGGGTACATAAATTAACCACTCTCTCTAAATTAAAAAATCAAAACAGATTTTTACTAAGATGTAAGCCACATGGGTTTTACCAGCACATATTATTAATTCGGATCCAATAATAATTTTTTAGGTTTAAAATAAAGAGATATATAAGTTATTTCTTCAATGTTAGTCAGTACTTCATTTCAATCAAAAGATACATTATTCTAGATCACCTGAATAATATCGAAAAAAACTTTTCTTTAATTAAAATGAGAAGAAACGTCATTATCAAAAAAATACCTTTTGTTAAAGGGAATTTCACTTTAAATTAAGATAAGAAAGTAAAAAAAGTAAAGATAAGAAAGTTAAAGTAAGATAAGAAAGTAAAAAAAAAACTATTTGACATCGAAGATAAATTCAAAAGGATCTTATAGAGGAAACCATATAGCTGGTTATCTGGTATCATCGAGTAATTGATTCTGTTAAGTTAAATTTATGCATATTTTTACAAAATGTGTACAATTTAGAACAAAATATACGGATTTTAATTTACACACATTTCCATGGCTGCAACATTTTTAAAGCGTAATTTTAATGGGGTAGAATTTTCGTGACCCAAGGGTCAATAATCATATTCCTCGTGTCCTGAAAATTCCAAAACCGTGCATAACTAATTTTTTTTCAAAGAATTAGTAATAATGTTTTGTTCACTTACTTTTTAAATTTGAACATAACATTGATCTGTGTTAATTATATGTACCAAGTAAAAAAATAATTTATTTTTCTATTTTTTAATATAAAAAAGGCAATTCACAGTTATTCACAATCTTGATAATTATTCCAGCAGAACAGACTTTTATTTATCCAATTCCATATATGATGAGTATTTTGTATGAAAACGCATCCTCAAAGATTCAGTTAAAAATTCTTCTGATTTACCATTGCTAGCTAGTTGTTATTAAAGGACTCCGTTCAGTAAAATTTTTACTGGATGTTTAAAAATAGCATCTTATTCCATTAAGACGCACGTCATGTATAAGATAGCTCAAGCTATCTTCTGCTTATTGGCTTTATGTGTCTTTCATGTAAGTAATGCATTTTTATTAATTCTGAATTATCTAACTGAATAATTCATTTACACATCTGTTAAATTGAGTATAACCCATTTTAGTTCATTATTTACATCTACATATTAGGGAATATTAATAAATTATGCAACGCATTTTATCCAATTTTTTTTTTCTTAAATATTTCAAGTCTTATGAAATCCTTTTAGATCCTAGAAAATTCATTAAAGTACCTTTTTAAGAACCTTTGAAAAAATTTCAAAATTATTATTAAAAAAATGACTTTAAAAGTCCTTAAAACGACATTGAAGTATTTGTAAAGATTGGAAGTCTTCTGAAAATCCATAAAAACTTTTCAAATTTTTTAAAGTCTTTAAAATTTTCTAAAAACGTTAAGTTTCTTTTAATGTTTGGAAATGTTTTGAAAGCTTTTTAAAACTCTTTTTATATTCCGTAAATTTAAATCAAATCTGATAATATTGTTTGGAACATTTAAGGTCATTTAAGATTCATTAAAGCTTTTTACTCGGCGCCTTTAAAATTACTAAAACTCTCGAAAATCTGATAAAGTTCAGAGAAATACATTGGTACTTGTTACGACGTAACAATCAATTTATCCTTATTTCTAACGAAAGAAATTGAGTATTTGATCTATGTTCTAAAGTTGTCATCTTCAAGGTCCTTTATGGTAGTT
>NC_046665.1:89395046-89402739 GCF_010883055.1 Belonocnema kinseyi
AATAAATTTTTATATGTTCTGTTTTATAAAATGAGCTTGTTTTATTCAATGACAACACACCAATAATTTCAAGTAATGTTTGTTAATTTCCAAGAAACAGTACTTTTTAATAATCCTTTGTAATATTGGGAAATCCTCTGAAATCACTTGAAATATTGTTAAAAATTTTAGCTTAACCTGGTAAACTTCAAGATATTTAAAGATATTGTGGGTAGCAGTAATTTAAAAAACCTGTAAAAAGCTTCTTTTATCTAGATATTTTATTTCAGAATTATGGAATGAAAAATCCAAATGCTAATCTAATTATTTCGATATGAAAGCTTTATAACCTTAGCACAACCTCTTATTGTAACATTAGTAAGAATAACGTTATATACTATAATTTTGGATGCATGGATTAATTTTAATATTTTGTAAGCTTAGAGTGGTGCTACAATCCTTATTTTCTAAAACAAAATAGATATATTCATATGTATTTAAATTAAATATTTAAAAAAATAAATAATAAAAGCTAATATATAATATTTTCGTGAAATTTTATGCTTACATTTGAGCTTTACAGACAGTTTTCGCAGATAAGTTAGCCGACGACATTTCGGCTTCAAGTAACGCATCCATAAACGCCATTTCTCAAGTCCATGGAAAATTAGATAATGATATAAGGATCAGTAGACCAAAATCATTTGTATTTCCTAAATGTTTATTTAATTAAAAACGTGTTTAAAAGTACTTTATAGTTTGTGATTCTTTCTCACTAGGCTGTACTTCAACCTCTAAACTTTAAAGAAATGAGGCCTGATGATATGTTATTCAGATGTGATACAACAACTTATCCTGGTGCACAATATGAAAAAAATTGTTAAAACCAAACAAGAAAAATATCAACAGTTTTATCTTAAAATGAAAAATAAGGAGAATATTAAGGTATTACACAAAATATTATTTGTAATTTATTTCAAGCACACTATGTGTTCTTTTCCGAACCAGTTTTATATATTTACTGATTTAGTAGTATACCTAATCAGTTACGCAACAAATTTCACATTAAACGTCACTTAAAACAGGATTGGCCGTTACTGAAGTCTTTTGAGAATATTGCATTACCGAAAAAAATTAAATAAAAATCGCTCTATAGTAATGGTTAACTTTCTTAAAATTTGAACGATTAAACTCAATCTGATGGAGTTAGGAAAGTCTATAACATCATAATAAATATTTGCAATTTTTGAATATATTGATCCGAATTTGATAAATCCTATAATTGACTTTTGACATTCCAGTACATAAAAAATGCTCCAATTTATAGTAATGATAAAAATACAAGCAATATTGAAAAAGATCAATAATGCGATTGATTTAGACCGGGAAATTTAAAAATATTTTAAATATTACAAAATTATTTTTTGTTTAAAGTTTGCTGAAAACTGCTGCAAAAAACTAATTTTGGAATTCAAAAAAGATTCGAAAGTATATTATGGTCAGGTTAAGAATTGCATTAATGGATTAGCTCAAATATGGAATAAATCTGTAACCGACTGCCAAAAGGAGACAACAGATATACGCACCAACATAGAGAAGGAGAAGGGTGATTGAGAAGAGGCTCAAAATGCCAATTTTGGACAAGAAGCCTACAAACATATAAAGTATATTTAAATAACCTTACAACTTGCCTGAATATCAATACAAAAATCAAACACCTAAATTAGTTAAATTTACCTTCCTTTCAATCATCAGCGGTTGAAAAATTTGTCCCGTTTTGATGACTGCTTCAGAGATTTTTCATTTTTTTCTCGGTTCTTTGCAGGCCATCTTTAGAAAAATTAGGGACTTTTATTGGCGGAAAAATATCATTAAAGAATAAGCTGAAAATATCGTTCGGGCATAATACACCCAGTCAAAACTGAGAGAGTTACTCGTATTTAATTCTAAGTTAAGTTATTTTCAAAGATATATATTATTTTGAAAATCTAAGAGTTTCAAATTGAAGTGCATTATAAATCGTTTAATTCAGAACTTATTTGTTTCAATATTGTGTATCTGAAGTGCTTTTAATTTGAAAGCGTCCAATTTTCTAAGTTTAATCTGAAATCATTAAATTTCTCACGCTTTACATTTAAATTCATTCAACTACTGACTCTTAACTTTTGAAATTGTACATATGTTACTCAATGCTTCAGTATACAATTATATGTTTTCAGTGCTTTCGATTTTATATTTTCACTTTCGAATGTGTATTATTATTATATGCTTAATTTGCACTCTCTAAATATTAATTACCACAAATTCAACTAACTATATTAGCGCTAAGGATTTTAACTGATAAATATTTTTTATTTTAAATTATTGATTGAAATAGGAAAAAATGGTATAACCGTCTAGAATAACAGTCTTAAAGTAACATCCCATGATGTATAATATGCCAAAAAATATTTTTTGGACTCCACTTTTTCTGAATGGGAGATAAAAAATTAGAATTTTGGTCTTGAACTATTAACTGCCTGGAATGATTGAATACTTGTTGGTGCAAATTATTTTGTATTTAACTCTCATCAGAGAGGGTATTAGATTTGTTTAAAATTTGACTCCCGCCAGTGTTTGCCGAATTTTCACGTTTTGAGGCCTACTGAATTCGAAAAACAGGTTTTTACTAATTTGTCTCTCTGTATTCATGTAGGTTTGTCAATAAGTATGATAACTTTTGAAAAAATTAATTTATTAGATTGTCCTTTGGTGCACTCTTTAAGTGTTGAAAACTAAAAGTCAAGTTCATTAGCCAGCCATTTTGGATGAAAATTTAAGAAGTGAGCGCATTTAAAAAAATTTTCAGACCACTCTTTTTCAATGATTCTCAAATTCTCAAAAACGGTTATTCGTAGTACTTGAAAATACGAACATTTTGTCCTATTGAATTTTTTGGATAAAAAAATTGACCAGACTTGTAGCAAAAATTCAAATCAGTCTACAAATTTGTAATAAATCATTTTTGGATAGAAGGCATAGTTTTTTCAATCGTGAAAAATAACACTGACAATAAACATTTGTAAGCAAATTTTCTTAAAAGAATACATTCGAAATGAAAAAATTAACTGTTTGGAAAAACCACATAAGCTACAATAACAGTTTAACTAATACAACTTTTCACCTAAATTATACCTATAAATTTTGTTCGAGATGTTTTACGCCAGGATGTATATTTTTTGTTAAAATAATACAAAATAAGTTTGAAAATAAAATACATTTTACTTAATAGAGTTGTGTATAGTGTAACAAGGTTCACATTTTAGACAAAGTCGAGTGCGGATCACGAGATACGTGATCAGAATGTGTTTTGTTAAAGCTCAAGGAGCTTTAACAAAAGAAAGTCAAATCGCCCATTTATAGTTATCGATTCGTTGAACTTCAATTTTAAAAGGCATGCGCACAAATGTAAGAGAAATAAGAAGACCGAGCGCTTAGCGCGAGAACCAATAGTCACGCGCCCTAGGTGCGCTCAAGCTTGCGAGCAAAGCGAGTCGCGCACTTGAGGTCGTAGGTATTAATTAAGAGGAGCGATTCAAGATGTCGTAGGGTGGTAGGTGGGAGAAAGGATGTAGAAGGGGGTTGCCTCAAGAAGGAAGTCTTAAGACCGCGTGTTCTCTCCTGGGAACTAAGTGTTAGGAGAATTAACAGCAACCCCTGATCTTGGCCCTCTATGCTATCTCCCTAATAATAAACTGGTAATTCCCAATGCTACTATAAGTTACTCCCTTTCAACGCTGCAGTGACCTATGAGTACCAAGACGAATCCCTGTACCGGTCTATTCTACTTATTGTTAGATTTTACTCCGTAAAATTATATTAAACTTCAACTAATAGCACCACGGGGTGGTTTTAGTTCAGGAGAAACCTGGAAATCAGGAAAAAGTCAGGGAATTTTGTTGATCAGGGATGTTGAAATTTTTGTGTGCAAAAGTCAGGAAATTTCTTTAAGAATCACTTTAAGACTTAAGGAACTTTTAAGAATAATCAGAATCGAATGTGTGCATAATAAATAGGATTTAAGCAGATTTACACAGTCACTTGATATAGTCACTACAGTAACTTTTTAAAATAAATAGATACCATTTAGCAATTTTATCACAAAAAATTAAATAATAAATAATCTCGATTTCTTTTTACATATTTCAGGGTTTTTCCAAAAGATTTCTGAAAACTTTTTACATATTTTAATAGTTTGAAGGGATTTTGAAACATTTGTAAGGTTATACAGTATTTTCAAAAATCCCAAGGAATTTTCAAGAGCTTTAAAAAGGCGAAAATCAGGAAATTTCTATTAGAATGACTTCAAGATTTAAGTAACAATCAAGAATAATCCGGACTAAATGTTTCCATAATAATCAGGAATAAACTGTGTCACGGAGTCACTTTATCAAGTCACAATAGACACTTTTTAAAATAAAAAGACCAATTTAGGAAATTTTTGTACAATAAATTAAATAAATAATTTTCTTGAATACTTTTGAAACCTTTCAGGTTATTTCAAACGATTTATCAATTTTGAAACAGATTTGAATATTTTGAAGGTTCTTTGAAGGATTTTTAAGATTTAAAAATATTTTCAAAAATTCCGAGAAATTTTGAAGAGCTTCAAAAACGGGAAAACCTGATAATCCGAGAAATTTTAGGGAATTTAATTTGTCATGGAAAAGTCAGGAATTTTGAAAAAATCTGGCAGACGTCAGGAAATTTCTGTTAAACTTACTTTCAGTAACTGTCAAGGATGAGAAAATAAAAAAATAAATTTAATTCGAAATTCTTTAATTCGGTTTATATAAGCGATTCTACGTTACAAATTTTAGAACATTTACTGGTCCTCGATTATAATATATTCTGAAAAAATTAAATATCTATAAAAAAAAATAGTCAATGTGAAATTATAGATTTTAGGCCACGATGATCTCATATTCATCGTTAAAAATTAATCTGTTTTAGTAGAAATTGCTTGTTAATCTTTCATAATAATAAAACTGTTTGCTTAATAATTAAGCATTTTCGGTTGAGGATTCAACTATTTCTAATTAAAAAATTAGTTGTTTTTTTCTTTTCAAATTAATTTCTGAAACTACATGTTTAAATATTCAAGTTGTCGAATCATTATTTTAATCGCAAATTTAGCTTTTTGGTTGAAACATGATCTTTTTTTTTTAATCGAAAAGAAGGTAGTTTGAAAATCTAATTTTCGAACTGTGAATCTTTGTCATGCTCGGTTTGCATAAAATTATTCAAAAGAAAGTAGATTTAATTTCGATAAAAATGGTAGTTTCTACTTAAAAATACATCTTTTTTGGTAGAAAACCAATCAACTCTTTTTTATTTAAAATAAGTTTTTGAAAATAAAAATGTAACTTTTCCATGTTTGGTATAAAATCTTTCCTAGATATTTCTTAGATAAAAATTCATCTCTTTGTAGAAAAATAAGCTTGGTAGTTTGACTTTTTAAAAAATTTAAGCATAAATTCATATTTACATTTTTATATTGGTTACAATTCAAAGTCGAAAATTCGTCTTTTTGGCATAAATTTATCAGATTTTTGATAGAATATTTTCTTTATCAACTGAAAAATCTTTTTTAGTTGAAATATCAACCGTGCAATTTTTCGTTAAAAGTGAAAATTTGTTCAAAATTATTTTTTTTAGGTTGCTAATTCAGCATTTCAATACAAAATACTTTTTTTACTGTTAAAAATGTAACAATTTTGTTGTAAATTAATTTTTAATTGGTTGAAAATTAATTTTTAAAATGCAAATTAACCTTAAGAAGATTTTCTGGTGTTGACCAGGGTCACGTATAGAACTATTTTATTTTTGGTCGAAAACTTATATTTTTTAGTTAAAAATTTATATATTTTGTTAGAAATTCGTAATTTTGGTAGAGCATTAATTTTAACGGTTGAAAATTTATCTTTTTGGTTGAAAATTCAACTATTTTATTAAGAATTCTTTCTTTTATTAATGACTCATTATTATAGTTAAAAATACTTTTCTTTCATTAAATGTTCAACTATTTTGTTGATTTTTTTTGGTGGTAGAATAATAACCTTTTTGGTGACAACGTTTGACAAACATTCATATTTTTGTTTAAAAATGTATTTCTTTATCTAAAATTTAACTATTTTGTTGAAAGATCGTTTTTTATTAAAATAAATTTTTTAAACCAAAAATATAACTATACAATAACTATATAATATGTAATAATAGATATACTTTGCGCTGGAAATTTATCTTGTTCAGTAAAAAATTTTTCTTTCTTGGTAGAAAATGAATCTCTTAGATTGTAAATTTATGCTTTTGTTCAAAGATTCCTCATTTTATTTAGAAATTAATGTATACTATTAAAAATTCATCATTTTCGCTAGAAAATTATTCTTTCGTGTCAAAAAAGAATCTTTTAGGTTAAAAATGAATTTTTTTGGTGGAAATTTTATTTGTAAGAAAATTTCATAATGGTAGGGGAAAATGAGAAATTAGACCTGGAAAGTTAGAGAATTTTGAAATTGATTGTTTGAGCAACCCTGTTTTTTAAATAATGCGTCATAGGTTAAATTATATTAGAAGGGGGTTAGATGAGAGGTTAAAGATCGTAAGGAGTGGGATAATGTCCTGCTTTTTTATCAACCTATCATGGAATAACTGGGGTTTCTATTATAACCAATTTTCGGTTTCTAAGGAGCTGTACTAATGAGAAACCCCTTTTGTTGAAAAGAAACCCAAAAATAATGTATTTATTCTGAAGGAGCCTCCACTTGGACCTCTAAAAATTCCAATTTTAATAGAATTTTTTTCAAAGCTTTTCAGCTCAAATCATCGGTCCATAACTGTAAATCGACGACTGTAAGTCCCTAACGTACCAAAACCTCTTTGGAAGCGCCCGGTTTGTGAATGCACCTTCATGTTTTTCTATTCAAGTGTTCGCCAAAGAAACCTTTTGAATATTCACAGGTTTCTTCTGGAGATACAGTTCTAAAAGATACCAAACTTGATTTAAGCTGCAACTTTAGTTAACATCTAGTTTATTCCGAGCCTGTATTGCTAAATTAGAGTGTTCTCCAAAGGAACCCTTTTGGGGTTCCGCAGGTTTCTATTGGAGCTCGAGTGCAAAAAATACCAATCTTTATTCCAACTGAAGCTTTAGTGAAAATCCAATTTTATCTGTGCTGTGTTACTAATTTTAAGGGTACACCAAAGAATTTTTTTTGTGTTTCCACAGGTTCCTTTTGGAGCTGAAGTTCTGAAAGATACCAAAGTTTATTTAAACTGCAACTTTAGTAAACATCCTGTTTTTGTTGTGCTTGTATCTCTAATTTAAAGTGTTTTCCAAGAGAACCCTTTTGAATTTCCAGAGGTTTCTATTCGAGTTTAAGTTATAAAAGATACCAATCTATATTTTAACCGCATGTTCCGTCCGTAACTTCAGTGAATATTCAGTTTTTTGTATCTGTCTCACAAATTTAAATTATGCTTCAAAGGAACCCTTTTGAGTTTTCAGAGGTTTCGATTGGAGCTCAAGTTCTAAAAAATACCATTCTCGATTCTAAATTCAATTTTAGTAAACATACACTTTTATCTGTTCTGCATTACTAATTTAAAGTGTGCTCCAAAGGAAATCTTTTGGACTTTCAGAGGTTTCTATTGGAGTTCAAGTTCTAAAAGATGA
>NC_046665.1:89402839-89421752 GCF_010883055.1 Belonocnema kinseyi
TTTGTTGGATTTCAAGTTCTAAAAGATAAAATTGATTTAAGCTGCAACTTGAGTGAACATGCAGTTTTCTCTAAGTCTGTACTTTCAATTTAACATGGTCTACAAAGGAACCCTTTTGGGTTTTCACAGGTTTTTATGGAAGTTTAAGTTCTAAAAGATACCAAACTCTATTTAAGCTGCAAATTTAGTGAACATACAGTTTTATCTGTGCCTGTATTTATTATTGAAATTATTATAATTTTTAATTGTGAAAATTATTAAGTTGATTAGCATAGAATTGTCTTAGAGTTTGAGAGAGAAGCGATGTGAAGAGTACTTTGACGTACGAAAAGTGTCAGGTGGGTGTGTCGTCGATTCGTCTTCCCTCGACCAGCACCTTTCGCAAATCCTTCTGTACTCTCCACAACTATCCTTATAAATGTCTGTTATAAATGGACTTTTACTTGGCATATGTATCCATCCATCGGTGTAACATGGGGCAGGCCACAGATTGCTCTATTTCCAAGCCCTTTCAATTTATCCATCGGTTTCTTCTTCTTGCAAACCATTCTCTATTTCATTTATTACCCAGACGTTTCTAATAGGAAGGGCTTGATCGATCAAGGGAAGAATATGTTGCTCATATGTTTCGTCCAAACGAAGGCTTCTTCTCAAAAATTGCTGGCCAATTTTAAAAACATCAAAAATCAAAATTCTTTGGTTGAAAATTTAACTCATTTTTTATAATTTTTGTTGCTGTTTAAATTAACTGTTTTAAACCTTTTCTTTTTTTAAAACCTTTTACAATTTTCCATGTTTGGTTTTCTTTATTAAAAATTCATACCTTTGGGCTGAAAATTCAACTGATATACAATTAATGAAATTTTTTTTCGGAACTGAAAAATATTTTTTGTAGAAAAATCTCCTTTTTCGAAAATTCCATAATTCTAGTTGAAAATTCATCTCTTTGGTAAAAAATTCATCTAATTTGTTGAAAATTTAATATTTTTTAAAATTCAACTCTGGTTAAAAATTTAACTATTTTCTTATAAAGTCTTCCCCCTATTCCTCTCTTCTTGAAAAAGTAGAAAATTCTACTACTATATTTTTGGTTAAAAATAATTTATAATAAAAAATATAGTAGTATAGATTTTTCCAAAAGAGATAAATTATTGATCTCTTTTTTGTTAAAAATTCTATTTTTCTTTGAAATTTTTTATAAATTGCTTTTAAAACTAGAAACAGGGCAAAAATAGTGGTCTATTACGTTGAACGTGATGCACTCATTGAAGAAACTTATAATTCAAATTTTTATTTGTAGTGAAAACAAAATTAATAGTTGAATGGAATTAGGAAAATATATTTCGTTTATTCGTACAATCAGGACTTCCGGTACATTCATTTCTGGTTAAAAATTCAATCGTTTTGTTGAATATTCGACTTTTTGAAAACAAGATTTATTCTTTTGGGTTAAAAATTCATCTCTTCCTTAGAATTTCTTTTTTCGTTGAAAACTCATCCATCCTAGTTTAAAATTTATTTTGTCGTTAAAAATTCAAATGTCTTTTTAAAAAATCAATTTTTTCGAGTGGAAAATTCACTTAAATCGTTGAAAATACAACTGGTTTTGGTTGCATGTTTAACTATTTGGTTACAAATTAAATTATTTTGTCAGCTTTTTTTTTTTTTTAAATTTTTAAAAGCAACGTTTATATTAAAAATAATTTTTTTTTATTAATTCAACTAGTCGGTTGAAAATTCATCTGTCTAGGTTGAAAATTAACTTCATTGTTAAGAATTTATCTTTTCCAGCTTAAAAGTAAACTGTTTTCTATAGCATTTGTCTTTTATACTTGAGAATATAATTTTTTTTGTTACAAATTAATCTCTTGTGGCAAAAAATGCATTTTTGTCGCAGAAAATTCTATTACTTGATTAAAATTAATCTGTTTGACGATATAGCCAGTTTACTCAAAGTTAGTATATTTGGTATAATATAAATGTTTATAATTTAAAATCTTTTTTGGTAAAATATAAACCATTACATTTTTGATTGAAAATTCATTTTTTTATTAAAAGTATAACTACATAATTGAATGTTCAACCTCTTTGTTAAATTTTTTTTAGAAGCGTCATCTTTGTTGTCAAAAATTCATTTTTTAGCTGCTAAATTAACTATTTAATTTTTGGTTGAATACTGATCTGTTTTAGTTAAAAATTCAGCTTTTTGGTTAAAAATTCATATTTTTTAAATATTCTTTTTTTTGTTTGAAGATTCCAGTATTTTGGTTAAAATTTGTTTTTTTTTTTATGGTAAAAGATAATTATTGTAACCTGAAAATTTGCCTATTCTATTTTTTGATGAAAATTAAAATTTTTTTAAGGAAAATTCATCTTTTTGGTAGGAAATTAATTTTTATGGTTGAAATTTTAACTATACTTAGTTAAAGGTCTAATTATTTCGTTAAAAAATTATTTCTTGTTTGAAGATTCATCTCGTTTATTGAAAATTGAATTGACTTCCTCAAAATTTGTCTTATTTGGCGGAATTCAATTGTTTTCGATATAAAAGAAAATCTCTTTTGGTTAAAATATAAATGATTATATTTTTCGTTGAGAATTTATTTGTTTGGGTTGAAAACTCAACTATACTAGGTTGAAATTGAAACTAATTTGTTAAAAATTCAGTTTATTGTTTGAAGATTTATCATTTAAACTAAAAGTTAATCTATTTAGTTAAAAAAATAATTTAATATTTGTTTCAAAAGTCATTATCTTAGTTAAATATTTGTTCTTTTGGTTAAAAAAGGAACTATTTAAAAAAAATGGTTTTGTTGAAAATTGATGTTTTTTGTTGTGAAATCAACTATACTTGGTTAACAATTGAACTTGTCTGTTAAAAATTAAATAATTGGCTAAAGATTCATAATTTCAGTAAAAAATTCATCTTTTGGTTTTAACAATGAATTATTTTATTCATCAATATTTCTTTTGTTTAAAAATCAATCACTTTAATTTCAGATTTAGATATTCCACTTTTGGTTGAGTGCTGATCGTTTTAGAACAAAATTCTACTATTTGGTTAAAAATTGATCGATTTTATTGAAAATTCATCTTTTTCAGTGGAAAATCATTCTGTTTTATAAAGAATTCAACTCTATTTGGTTGAAAGTTGAACTTTTTAGTCAAAACCTCAGTTTTGTTGTTTGATAATTTAAAATTTGATTGACAATTCGATCTATATGGAATTCAATATGTTACCTACAATAATTTTATTTCAAATATTTTTCTCCTGTTATTCTCCTATTTTCCCTATTTTGATAGCATTTTGGACTGTAAAGTCTAAATATAGTACTTTATAAACTAATATTTTAATCCTAGATGTCACCAAATTGAGAATGAGTATCAATAGTAATAGTTAGACTGCTGGTTTATAATTAAAGGGATAATGTAGAAAGCCTTTCATCCAATGCTTTATATTCTCCTTTTACATGAAAATCTCTGTTCATGTTCAGTACCCACTTTTCTCGCTGATATACAAACGTTTTACATGCGAATCTCCTTTCCGGACAATAAATCTGCATCAAAGTAATTAAGCATGAGTTTACGAGGTGCCGACTCTGCGATTGATACCGACTGATCACCTTAGGCGATTTTGCAAAAGCACTCAAAATTAATGAGATAGTGAGATACGTCCAGAATTTACACCCTCAAAGAACAATCCCTTTATGCGTTTTATTCATTAGAAAAGCTTTTAAATTCACTCGCCTGAAAATTGGCTTAACTATTTAAATTTTTTCAAAATAGTTTTTTCCCGGAAATACCTGTTAATTTATTTTTTGACCTGAATATTTCAAAATTTGCGTAAAAAAATCTGTCAACTTTGATTTTCGCCGTTTTTTAAAATAATCATTTAATTTTTCTTAAATCCTGATATTATTCAGTTTAAAATTCGTAATTCGAAAACCTTTTTCTTTAGAAATTTTATGAAAAACATTGTTAGTAGATTAACGGCAAATATAAATTAATTGATGATTTGTCAAATCGACATGTACTTTCAAAGATTAAAAAGTGAATAATATTTGGTTTTATAATAAGATTTGGAATCAATTCACAATTTTAGGATTTCCAGATTTTAACGTTAAAAATTAAACTGTTTTAATTGGAATGTTATGGTCTACAATATTCAATCTTTAAACCACTCAATTTGAAATTGTTTAATAAAAAAAAAGAATCATTACTAAATATTTAAAAATAATTCACTTTTTGTTTAAAATAAGTAATTACAAATTCGAGTAAGTTGGAGAGATATTTGGAAGTTTTGAAAAAATTAAAAACGAATGTACCGAAATTTTTGCGCAAATAGTGCAAATTCTGAAAATTTAATTGTAAAAAGAATATTTACAAAGATTGAAAAAATTACGGGAAGTGAGTGTGGAACATTTTAAGGATTTTTTTTTATTCTTGAAGATTTTTGTTTATTGCAGGAAAACTGCAAATCATTTTAAAAGGTGTTTAAACGTTCTGGAAAATTAAAAAAAAAATGAATTCGAAACTTTGAGATGAAATTTTGAAGCAAAAATGTAATCTTTTGATTTAAAATTTTTTTTTAATCATTGATTGATTCTTCAATATATTTTGAACTAAATCTTAATCTTTAAACTCTACAAATTATAAAAGTTCAACACTTTTAATTTGGCATTTTAACTGCGTTTAACTGAAAATTGTTAGCAGCTTTCATTTTATACCTGTAAATTATTGAGAATTTGACTAAAAGACTTTTTAATTCAAAAAATTGGAAACATTGATTTTAAAAGTTTAAAATTGCAGACTGAGTAATTTGAAAACACCGAAGGAAAGAATATTAATGTAAAAATGTATTATTATTACACTTGTAGTGCAAGTAATTAATTTTCAATTAAGTAAAAGGAAGTTTACAAAAAAATGCTTAAATTGTCAAACGAACTTATCTGTAAATACACTTTGGAATATTTTAAGAAAACTGTCCAAATAAACCAAAAAAATGTGAATTTTCAATTTACAAAGTAAAAGAACTGATCTAGAATGTTAAGTTTTCGAATCATAAAGACGAATTTTTGAAAAAAGTTGAATTTACAACACAGAAATATGCATTTTCTACTGAAATATTGGTATTTATTACTAAAAAAGATGCGTTTTCAACTAAATAATCAATTTTTAACGGAAAAAGATCAATTTTCTAGTAAAATTAGAATAGCTGCACTTTTACTTGAAAAATTTATTTAAAAAAAAAAGCGAATTTTCAACCAAATTTGTCGAGTTTGTAACCAAAGAAAGGAAAGTGTAACTAAAACGATGCACCTTTAATATTAAAAAAATAATTTTTTAACCAAATAGTTGAATTTTCTACCAAAAAAGACAAATTTTCAAAGAAACAGTTAGATTTTTTACCATAAAGATTAAAATCCGATAAAAAAGTCTACAAAAAATGAAACAGTTGAATTTTTAATTAAAAGAATTAATTGTTTTTGTTCTTTACAACCATAGTATATGGTTATAATATGAACAAGAAAATATTTGTTTGATTTAATCAAATTTCCATTTATATCCAAGGAAACAGATGGTTTGGCACAATAAATCTTTTTTCAGAGGGTAGGATGTCTTAGGATTTTAAAAATTTTAAATATTTTAAAGAATTTCAAAGGATTTGAAAGATTTTCGGATATTTCACAACGTGCCAAAAAATCTCTAGAGATTTTTAAAATGATTTTAAAAAAAGATTTCAAAGATTCAAACATTTTAAAAGAATTAAAAAAATTTATTAAAGATTTTAAAATGTACTGGATTTCAAAATATTTTTAGGGATTTAATTAATAATTGAGATTTAATGATTTTTAGAGATTGGTAGAATGACGTATGATTTTTAAAAATTTTAAGAAAATTTCAAGGAATTTAAAATGATTTCATGAAGTTTCAGAGAATTTAAAAGATTCAGGAGGATTTTTATGAATTTTCAATATTTGAAAGATTCGCAGCATTTTCTAAAACAATTAAAAGATCCCATAAGGTTTTAAGGAATTTTTAAAGATTTTAAGGAATTAATAACAAATTGAAGTTTTTTCCAGGAATTTCGGAGAATTTCAACAAAATTCAAGGGCTTTTAACAGATTTCAATGGAGTAAGATAACATTCTGTTAGATTTTATAGTATTTTCAGGATTTAGTCTTTTGAAGAATTTTTAAAAATATCACAAATTTAAATATGTTTTACGGTTTTTTTAATTTCAGTGGAAGTGCCAGGAATTTCACAAGTTTTTACGAATTTTATAATTGTCAGGGGATTTCAAAGGATTTTAAAGAGGTTAATGTATTTTAAAAGATTCCTTGGAATTCACGAGATTGAAAATTTTGTAAAGGTTGTTGAAAGATTTCATAAGGGATTTCTATGGATTTTAGGGGATTTCATGATTGGATATGAATTAAAAGTATTTTAGAGTTTCCCAATACCCTCATAGGAAAAATTTGAAAGATTTAAAAAAAATGACTGAGAAGTTTATTTTGAATGATCTGAATGTTTCATTTTCCACGGTGACCTATGAACGGAGATTCACCACTCGCCAGTGGTAGCGTCTGGCTTTAGCAAGACGGCACTTTAAGCGACGGTCCGTAGAGCGGTACCACGAGATCGTATCTATTTACTGCTAATATACGTAGGAAAGTGAAATCTCAATAATATTCTACTTTTCTAGATGAGGTGATACAGAGATTTCTATAATTTGCTAGAACTTTTAAGAATTATGATGATTTGAATGTATTAGAAAAATTGCAAAGTATTTTCAAGAGCTTTTAAAATTTTCAAGGTATTTTCAAAGATTTCAAAGGATTTCAAATATTTCAGAATTTTTAAAAGATTATAAGGATTTTAAAATTTATTTCATTATTATAATGTAATCTTCAAGGACTAAAAATATTTTAATATATTCCAATGCATTTTCAAGAGTTTTCAAAAGCTTTACGGGATTTCAAAAGATTTCAAAGGATCTGTAATATTTTATGTAATTTTAAAAGATTCGAACGTATTTTCAAGAGATTATGTAATTTCCAAGTCATTTCCACAGATATTTTATTCAATTTTCCAGAATTTCAGGAACTATCTGCAGATTTAAAAAGAAGGGATTTGAAAGAATGTGAAAGATTTTAGAATATAAAAAAAATGGAATTTTTATAAGCTTTACAAGTTTCCAAGGAATTTCAATAAAATTAAAAAGTTCTTAACCAAAAGATTGAATTTACGACTAAAAAGATCAAATTTCAAACAAAAAGATTAATTCACAAACAAAAAGACAAATTTTGAACAAAATTCAAGAATTCTGAATTTTAACCTAAAGAAGAACCATTTTTGACAAAAAATGGAATAGGTGAATTTTCAATTACCAAAGTAATTTTTCAACAAAAAACAAAATATTTTAAAAGAGCAGATCAATTTCCAACGAAACAATTGAATTTTTGAATAAATTTTGTATCGTTAAACAAGAAATGTATTTTAAGAACGTAGTTCAACTTTAAAACCCAGTTGTTGCATTTTTAACCAAATAATTTTTAAACAAAAATATTAATTTTCTACTGAAATAAACGAATTTTTAACAAAGTTCAAGAATTCGCAACAAAAAAGTTTAATTTTCACCTAAAAAATGATGAACTTTCTATTTCAAAAATTAAATTAGTACCTTAAAGACGAATTTTTCAATACAATTTAAGACTTCTCAAGCAAAAAGCTGAATTCTTAAGAGAGAAAGAAATTTTCTTTTAAATTCTTTTTAAACGCTTTAAACAAAAAGATTAATTTTCTACTGAAAAAAAACAACAAAAAAACGAATTTTCAACCAAATCCAGCAGAAAGTTAAATTTTCAATTAAAAAAGATGTATTTTCTAACAAAAGGATTAATTTACTACCAAAAAAGATGATTTTTTAATAAAATTCAAGAGTTCTTAACCAAAAGGTTGAAGTTTTAAACTATAAAGATGATTTTTCAAACAAAAAGATTAATTTACTACCAAAGAAGATGAATTTTTAACAAATTTTAAGAATTCGCTACCAAAAAGATTATTTTTCTACCGAAAAAGTCAAATTTAAAAAAAAATTCTAGAGTTCGCAACCAAAAAGTTGAATTATCAACTAACAAGAAGAATTTCTAAGCGAAACCATTAATTTGCTACTAAAAAATACAAAATTTAAAAAATTCAAGATTTTTCAACCAAAAAGTTGACGATTGAACTAAAAAAGATTAATTTTCAAACAAAAAGATTAATTTACTACCAAACAGACAACTTGTTAATAAAATTCAACTTTTCTACCAAAAAGATGAATTTTCAAACGAAAATATGAATTTTCAAATAAAAAGATTAATCTAATACCAAAAAAGAAAAATTTTCAATAAAATTCAAAAATTTTGAACCAAAAATATTAATTTGCTACCAAAAAAGACGAATGTTCAACAAAATTCACGAAATCTGAATAAAAAAGTTAAAATTAAACTTAAAAAAAATGCATTTTCATATAAAAAGATTAATTTTCTAATAAAAAAATTCGAATTTTAATAAACTTTAAGAGCTTTGAAACAAAAAGTTAAAGTTTCAACTCAAAAAGTTGAATTTTCAAAGAAAGAGATTAATTTAATCCAAAAATACAAATTTTTTACAAAATTTAAGATTCCTGAACCAAAAAGTTGAATTTACTACTAAAAAGAAGAATTTCTAAGCAAAAAGATTAATTTACTACCAAAAAAGATGAATTATTAATCAAATTCAAGAATGCTCAACCAATCATTAATCATCTGGAAACGTACTAAAAACGTTATCGTATGTAATTTTAGAAAAAAGCGTAACGTTACTTTGACTGCCCCCGTTTCTAACCGTTATCGACCGTGGGGTTTTGCGAGATCCCCCCCCCCTCCTTAAGTGGTAACGTATTTTATGGACGATCCCTGTCTATTACGGCTTTTCAAAACTGATGCAATAATTATTTTTTGCGTTTTAAAAAATTTTATGTAATTATTTCAATAATGAGGTGAATATTTTTTGCATGATTTCAATGATAAAAAAGACTCAATTTTCGCATTTTTGCAGTTAAGGGTGTTTTCCTTGTTCACGGCAGAATTTCGCCTGCAATATACTTCTAAAGAGCGAGGAATAAAATAATGTAAAATTGTATCTTTTGAGCTTCAAGGAAATATTCGTTTCTCTTTACACTGTCATAAAACATCACATGTCATGTTCCATGTACGCTATTCCGAGATTTGTTTTCCCTGTGGAAAAAAATTCATACGAGCAACTGTCGTATGCGGGAAAATAAATACTGGGACAAACACAGCAGAGTTTTGCAGGTTTAATGCAAGGAGAAAAGAGGGAAACGGACAGACTGCCAGATAGCGGAAGTAGTAGAAGACGGCTTCCGATGGGCCGTATTGTGCGAGAATCACATGCAAAACGTAGGAATATGCGAATTCACCCTTGCTGGGACACGAAGTCGACTTCTGCCACCCTTCCGATTTCATTTCGTTCGACGGAAAAGTTTAAACTTTATCCGCATCGTCGACTGAGTTCCGCCACGGGTTTCCTTTCTTCAGCGGTTTTGATTTGCAAAATGAAAGTTCAATAGGGACTCGTTTCTTCCCGTTGTGCAAGCAAACGAGCTTTTCATTCCAAAATAAAAATAATGCAGACATTTCCCGTCGTTCAGAAAAAATTCCATCCTGAGAGGGAGCATCCACATATTATGTTGCACTATCGAAGAAGAGGGGAGGGGGAAGTTTGTAACTTGTGACACTTCTCTCATAAAAAAATGACATTTCAATCTATTCCGCTACTTTAATCAACAATATTATTGACGAAGAATTTAGTAGTTTCATTTTCAACCATGTACTTGAATTTTCAAGCCAAAAAGTCGAATTTTCTAGAAGATCGTTGAATTTCGATAAAAATTTCATTTTCAGCCAATAGAGAGGAATTTTCAAGTAAGGAAGATAACTTTTCTACCATAAAAGATGAATTTCAATTTAGAATTAGGAATTTGTTACATAAGGAATTTCTTATCAAACAACAAATTTTTAACCAAATACATGAATATTCCACCAAAAAAGAGAAGTGTATAACCAGAAATGGAATAATTCAATTTTTAGTAAGAAAATCATTCAAAACATCTAAAAAACGAATTCTCACACATTTGCATTCTGGGAAAAAGGCAAAAAGTTTTAAAAAATGGTTTAATCCTCAATCAAATTTAATCAATTAATTTTTCATGCTTCAAAATAAATTTCTACCCAAACATAGAATCGTTCAACTTTTAGTTCGAAAAATTAAACTTCAACACCAAAAAATTTTTTAATCCAGTTGAATTCAATTTGAAATGCTAAATTATTAACAAAATAGTTGACACCTTGAAATCTTATTAATTGAAAAAATAAGATTAATTTTTTAACCCGAGACAAGTTTTCAAACAAATACATGAGTTTTTACAAAAAAGAGAATTTTACATCCAAAATGGAATACTTCAATTTTCAGCTTAAAAGATCTAATTTTAAACACATAAAAACTAATTATCAACCAGTTCAATTAAGCTCAAAAAGATCAATTTAAAAAAAATGGTTTAATCCTCAAACAAATTTGATCAATTAATTTTGCAAGCAAAGGATATATATTTTTAACCAAAAATGGAATCTTCAAATTTTATGTTAAAAAAAATCACCATCAACACAAAAAAAAGGAATTTTAAACCAGTTAAATAAATTAAACTTAAAACGGCGATTTTTTAAGAAAATAGTTGAATTCTCGTAAAAATGTTAAATTTTAAAAAACAGGATTAACGTTCTACGAAGAGACGAATTTTCAACCAAATACATGAGTTTTCAACTAAAAAAGAGAGTTTTATATCTAAATTGAAATGATTCGATTTTCAATTTAAAATGTCTACTTTTAAACACAAAAAAAACTAATTATCAACCAGTAAAAATTAGCGAAAAAAGACAAATTAAAAAAAAAAGTTTAATCCTCAACCATACTCGATAAATTAATGTTTCAAGATAAGAAAATATATTTTTAACCAAAAATTGAATCGCAAAATTTTCAGTTGAAAAAACTAAAATTTAACACCAAGAAAAAGAAATTTTAAATCAGTTGAATAAATTCAACTTAAAAAGGCGAATTTTTAACAAAATAGTTAAATTCTCGAAAAATGTTAAATTTTCAAAAAACGGGATTAATGTTCTACCAAGAGACGAATTTTCAACTAAAAAAGAGACGTTTGTAACCAGAAATGTAATAGTTCAGTTTTCGGTTAAAAAAATCAATTTTAAATACAAAAAAAAATTGTCAACAAATTTAATAAAGCGACTAATTTTTAACAAAATAGTTTATTCCGCAACCAAATTTGATAAATTCATTTTTCAAGCTAAGATCACATATTTTTAACCAAAAATGGAATTGTTAAATTTTCAGTTCAAAACATTAAAATTCAACACAAAAAAAGGAATTTTAATCCAGTTAAATAATTTTTACCTAAAAAGGCGAATTTGTAACAAAATAGTTGAATTCTCGAAAAATGATAAATTAAAAAAAATAGCATTAATGTTTTACCAAGAGACATATTTTCAACCAAATTCTCGAATTTTCAAACAAAAAGAGACGTTTATAACTAGAAATGGAATAGTTCAGTTTTCAATTAAAAAAATTACATTTCAAAATCAGGAAAAAAGAATTTTAAGCCCGTTAAATAAATTCAACCCAAAAATGCAAATTTTTCACAAAATAGTTGAATTCTCGAAAAATGATAAATTTTCAAAAAACAGAATAAGTGTTCCACCAAGAGACAAATTTTCAATTAAACAAGAGAGTTTTATAATCAGAAATGGATAACTTCAAGTTTCACTTCAGAAAATCTAATTTCGAATACAAAAAAACTAAATAGCAACCTTTTCAATTCAACGAAAAAAGACAAATTTGTAACAAAATATTCATCTTCAAGCTAAAAAGATAAATTTTTAAACAAAAACGGTATCGTTTAAATTTCGCCTGAAAAAACTAAAGTTTATTACCCAAACAAATCGAATTTTTAAAACCGGTTGAATTCAACTTGAAAAGTCAAATTATTAACAAAATAGTTCAATCCTTGAAACATTATTAATTTTCAAAAAATAAGATTAACTTTCTACCAGGAGACGAGTTTTCAAACAAATACAGGAGTTTTCAATTAAAATAAAGAGGTTTATATCTCAAATGGTATAATTCAATTTTCAGTTTAAAAAAATCTAATTCTAAACACAAAAATACTAATTGTCAACCAGTCTGATTCAGCAAAAAAAGGCCAATTTTCGACAAAATAGTTTATTCCTCAACCAAATTTAATGAATTCATTTATTCTAGCTAAAAACATATATTTATAACCGAAAATGAAATCGTCAAATTGTCAGTTCAAAAACTAAACATCGACACCAAAGCAAAAAAACGAATTTTAAACCATTTTAATTTAACTTAAGAAGTCGATATTTTAGCAAAATAGTGGAATCCTCAAAAAATGAACCATTTTCAAAAAATAAAATTAATGTTCTACCTAGTGACGATTTTTTAGCCAAATACAGTGATTTTCAACTAAAATATAGAGGTTTAAACCAAGAAATGGAACAGTGTAATCAGTTTAATCCTCAATATAAAAAGATCAATTTTTAACAAAAAATGAAATCATTACATTTTTGGTTGAGAAAACTAAAACTTCAAAACCTAAAAAACAAGTCCTAAACCAGTTAAATTTAACATTCAAATCGAATATTTAACAAAATAGTCGAGTCCTCAAAAAAGCAGCAATTTAAAAAAAAAAAATAATTTTTTTAACTAAGAAACGAATTTTTAACAAATAACATACATTTTCTATCAAATAGTTAAATTTTCAGCTTATAAAGGAAAGATTTTCAACGAATGTTTGAAAAAAATGAATGAATTCTCAACCAGAAAAGATCAATTTTTTATCCGAATTATAAATTAAAAAAAGCGAAATAGTCAAATTTTCGATAAAAGTAATAAATTTTATCTAAATTGAGGAATCTTAAAGAAATTGAATTTTCAAGAAAACAGTTGATCATTCGAACAAAAAGTTGAATTTTTAACCGGAGAGTCGATTTTTTAAACAACAAGATTAATTTATTAACAAAAAGATGGATTGCTAACAAAATTCAGGAATTTTTAAACCAAGTACTTTAATTTTCAAGTAAAAAATGTGAATTTCCAATCAAAAATGGAACAGTTACATTTTCAGATAAAAAAATTAATTTTAAACCAAAAATAAAACAAATTTTCAACAAAGTTGTTGAATCTTCAACCGATATGAATGTTCAATAAAAAAAAATAAATAACAGAGCAGCTCAACTTTGAACCAAGTAATTGAATTTTTTACTAAAAAATACGAGATTAAAGAAATAGCTGGATTTTCAATAAATTAAGTAAATTTTTAAACAGTTTAATGGACGACCCCTAATCTTTAAAGGAGAATTTCATGAAAATTATTATCATACGAGTATCAAATCGACTGGCATATAAAATTACATTCATAATTCGTATTTAAAAATATTAATTTTTTCTTGAAATTCCGTGAAATATTTTTAAGTTTTGCGTGATCCATTGAATTCTTTAAAATCTCTTCAAAGTCAATGAAATCTTTTAAATCCGTGGGGATCTTTCCGTACCTCTTGAAATCTCTTAAAATCTTTAAAGGTCATTAAAAAACTAGAGATTCCTTAAAATATTTGAAATTCGCTTAAATCTTTTGAAATCTTATAAAATCCCCTAAAATCTTCGGATATACGTTAGAATCTTTTGAAATATTTTCAAATCCTTTCAAATCTCATGAACTCCTTGAAACCAGGGCCCCCAAGCTGTTGTGTATTGAACAGTGACCAATTTTTCGGCAGAGTTCAAAGCTCTGTCGGTGATGCGCTATATTCGCCATACACACAGGAGGTGCATTGCTTAAAATTCGTGAATTTTTTTTTCACGGGGAATTTTACAAATTTTCAGAAAAAAAATCTATTCAAGTTTGATTTCAAATTTTTAAAAAAGTAATCAGTTGAATCTTTATTTTTTCAATTATGATCTCATTCAGTTTATAATGCGTAATTCATAAATCTTTTTCTTAAAAATTTTCTATTTGGGATTTTAACTTTTTACATACATTTTTTATTTAAAGTACTCATAAATGGCGTTTTAAATACTAAAAAATAAAAAATCATTAGGGTTTGGAATCAAGGATTTCGGATAAAAACCTGTTTTAGTTGATAAACATGAATGTGTAAATTATAACGATTTTGAAATTAAACTATATATTAAGGATTAACAAGTGAATAATAATTGATTTCACAATACGATTCGAAGTCAGTTCGAGATTTAAGAATTTCCCGATTTTTACGTTAAGAATTAAATTGTTTTTATTGAAAAGTCTAAGTAGTTAAGTAAATGTACACGCCCAATTGAAACTTTATAAACTTTTTAAAATTTTAAAATAACTTTGAAATTGTATATGCATTATGAAAGGCGTTTATGTAATTTATAATATTGTTTCAGACTCCTATTAGAAAATTTTTTATTTTGTGAGAAATTAACAAAAATAACCATTGCTTAATATGTAGAAATATTTTATGGTAGATGTAAGACCAGTAATTCTCAATCAAACCTTCAAAACTAAACTTTGAACGTTACAATTTTAATTGTTCTATTTGAAAACGCCCGATTGAAACTTTATAAACTTTTTCCAATTTTAAAATAACTTTAAAATTGTATATGCATAATGAAAGGCGTTTATGTAACTTATAATACTGTTTCATTCTAAAATTTGAAAATTAAAAATTTCGTAATTAAAAAAATAACAGTTGCTTCATATCTAAAAATATTTTATGGTTTATATGAAATCAGTAATTATCAATCAAACCTTCAAAACTAAATTTTAAGCGTTACAATTTTAATTGTTCTATTTGAACACGCCCGATTGAAACTTTATAAACTTTTTTCAATTTTAAAATAACTTCGTAATTGTATATGCATAATTAAAGGCGTTTATGTAATTTATAACATTGCTTCAGTATAAAATTTATAAATTTGAAATTTTTCAATGAACAAAAATAACAATTGCTTATTATCTAGACATAGTTGATGGTTTATGTAAAATCAGTAATTATAAATTAAACCTTTAAAACTAAAATTGGAACATTAAAATTTAATTGTTCTATTTGAATAAATTCAGTTTATAAGTAAAAGAATTAAATTTTGATTTATAATAAATATTTGACACCTATAATTTAAAAAAATGAACAAAAAAATCGAGTAAGTTAAACAGATATTTAGAAGGTTTAAAAAGATTCACAATTGATTTAAGGTTTGAAATGATCTAAAATAATTTAAACGAAGTGTCTACATATACCGACAAAAAATGACTATTCATGCCAAATTTCGATGCAAATAGCCCACGGCCTAATTGAAACCAGAATAAATATTTTTGAAAATTAAAAAAAATAGAAGCTTTTTAAGAATTATGAAAGGCTTCAAAAATAATAAAAAACGTTTTCTTAAGAGTCCTAGGAAAATTAAAAATGACTATTTTGAAAAAGTCATTTTAAGAGAATATTTAAAAAGATTTTTAATAAATTCCAAAATTGTCACAAATGAATGTGGATGATTTTAAAGAATTGTTTTTAATTTTTCAGGATTTAAGAAAGAATTTCGAAAGAATTGTAATGATTTTAAAAGATGTTTAGAAGTTCTGAGAAAATGTCAAAAATAATTAAAAATTTCAATAAAAGTAAAGCAACATGTAGTTGTTTCAAGATTTTGTAATAAAATAAGAAAGCCTTTAAAGTATTCTGAAACTATTTAGAATTAAATTAATTTAACTTTTAACTTAAGAAGTGTTCATTTTATAACATAAATATAATTGTTTAATTTTTTCTAATTTTAGCTTAAAATTGCTTAAAATTATTTACTGCTCAGTTTTTATTACTTCAAGTAGAAAATTTTTTCGGTAGAGTGTTTTAACTTTTCAATTTTCTATGGCCGTGAAAAATGTTATTGAACCGGGGAAAAACTGCGAATTTTCGTATATGATTAAAATGGCCAGTCTGAGGCTGTCACAATAGGGTGGTCCAAAAATGCATGGAAACATTTTTTAGCATGCTAGAGGGCAACGATTTCCCCCATTTTATTCAAAATCCGAAAAAAATTTCGTAATTTTTAATTTTTTTATTTTAACAGGTGCTGGTTTTGACTTGAGTTTTCCCATCTAAAATGCATGGGGAAAAATCACTTTTTTTTGTTTTTAGAATAATTTTGTAGAGTTGGAAAAAATGTGACGAAAAAGTATTGGGACCCGTAGAGGAATATCCAACGAAGAATTATATTTATCAGAAATATAGATTTGACACCCCTAACACACCCCCACGAGTACCTGAAAACTACCCTCAACACCAAAAATGTAAATTCTTCATGAAATCGAACTTTTGAACACTGTATTCACGTAGTTTTTTACTTAAAATTATTAATAATGACATAGTGAAATATTTATTATCATTGGTTGATTAATTTTTAATCATTTAAAAAAATGGAAATTGCTTAAATAATTTTTTTTGAAAATACGTTTTTCTCCCTGAAAATTATTACTATTAGTCTATTGGAATATTTAATAACATTGTTTCATTAATTTTTAATTACTTAAGAAAATGGAATTTGTTTAAACTTTTTTTTGAAATTTCGTTTTTTCCCTAAAAGTTATTACTATTAGTCTATCGGAATATTTATTAACATTAGTTAATTCATTTTCAATTATTTAAACAAATGGAATGTGTTTAAATAATTTCGTTTTGATTTTTTTTAATTAAAATTTTTTACTGTGGGTCTATTGGAATACTGATCAGTTATAATTAATTACTGATTGATAATTAATTTAATAATAATTAATTCATCAGTAATATTTAAGTAATAATTTTAATTAAAAAATAAAAAAAGATTAAATTAATCAAACAATGCTGATAAATTTTCCACTGAAGAAATATTAATAATTCCTAATTTAAAATAATTATTTAAACCAATTCTGTTGGTTCAAGCAATTGAAAATTAATGAACCAATGTTAATAAATATCCCATTACACCATTTTTCGCCATGCATTTTACATGGAAAAATTCAAGTCAAAAACGGTACCTGTTAAAATCGAAAAAAAGCAGAAAAAATAGGGAATTACTTATTTCGGATTTGGAATGAAATTGGGGGGAACGATGCCCTATAAAAAAATCATTTTTCAGTCACCCTAATGTCACAAACATCTAAAAAATCCTCCAAATAAGGGCGGTGGGAGAGAGGTGTAAAATTTCGAAAATAGTTTTTAAGTAATTAATGGACGTTCCCAAAAAACCTTTTAGGAAGTAATCAAAACTTTTAAATCGTCTACTTAATATGATTCAATTAGTCTAAAATAATTTAAATTAGACAGTATTAATTTAAGAACCTGTAAAAGGCTTCGAGTTTGAATGTCAGAATTCTTCTAACTGCCTTGCAGAGACATCCAATTTTTCAAGAGATGTGAGAAAAATTATATTATTTAGAACGAGGGTGATGAAAAATTAAAAGAGCTAATTCTTCTTGCATGGTGGGTCTTTTCAAAAAATCGGGAAAGGCGGTTGGGCGATTCTTGAAGCGGAAGGGAAAAAAAGAATTCTGTCGGAACGTGCCGGGCCACTTTCATCCCTTCCTCCTCCCTCCAGTCTTGTGAACGTATGTAGAACCGCGGTGGCTATATGTCTGCGACCCCAAGCGGAGCGAAAAGCTAACAAGACAAAAACAGGAGAACACATTTTAACGTCACAATTAAAAATATTATACATATATTACCGGACTCGTAGCCATGCTGTTCCAAATGTACCTTCCATACTAGCGCTCATCTTTCTCTGACATTTCTCATGTGCGATGTTCACCGTAGCAATCGGGGAAGAGAAAAAAAGCCATTTTGCTCGAGTTTGTAGTCCTGATTTTGAAAGCCGTTTCTTTCTTGAAATTATTTATACTAATTTTTAAAATTTTACAATTTTCTGTAACTTAAATTGTTAAATTTTCTATACGAAGATAAGAAATTTTCTGAATAAGGAAAAAAATTCTTTTCGTGGACAAAAAAAAAGAGGAATGAAAAATAAGAAGGTAATCAGCCAAATCCGCTTACTTCTCTTTTTTCCTTTTGTCTTTTTTCATTATTATTATTATTATCAAATCACAATAAAAAAAAAACATTTGTAAAAAATAATCTCCAACGTTTCCTAATTCATACACCACTTATCAAGGCCAGTGAAATATGAGCAGACCGGAACAGTAACGAAATTACGATGCTCTCTCCCTGATACCTGAGAGTCAATACTCTTTTTTATTTTTGTCAGAAAAAAAAGAATTGTCTTTTTTCAGGAAATTTTTAATCTTTTTTCAAATTGTAATAGAAAAATTTTATGGTGGTTTTCCAAATTTCATAATTCGATTACTGCTTTTATTTTTTAGGAATTCTGCACATCTTTTTTTAGTACGGTTAAAAAATTCGACAATTCAAATAAAGTTTGATTTCAATTTAATATTTTTTCATATAGGTATAAAAATAAGATGATTAAAAATTTCAATTAAAGTTCGATTGGACCGAAGTAAAGGGCCAAATAATGGACTTTTCCTTCATATATTTTGGCTAAAAAAATTTCTTTTCTTTTCCTCAATAAACTACGCCCCTTCGCAGAAATAAAGAAGCTGTTGGCTATATAGGGTTTTGTAGACAATGAACACTGTTAAAAAAAATAGTTGAATTTCCAATGAAAATATTTGAATTTTTAACCAAATTGGTCAATTCTCAACCAAGTATAGTTCAGTTCTTAAACAAAAGATTTATTATTTCGTATTCCA
>NC_046665.1:89421852-89428442 GCF_010883055.1 Belonocnema kinseyi
CTGAAATGAGGAATTTTCAACAAAACAATTATATTTCCACTAAAAAAGATAACCTACTAACCTAGCTGAATTTGAAACCTACCAAGATGAATTATCACCAAGAATGGTGTTTTTAATTAAGAAAGATGTATTTTCAACCAAATAGTCGAATTTTCAACTAAAAAATATATTTTCAACCGAAAATTCAATAGTTACATTTTCAGTTAAAAAATTCATTTAAGAAAAAAAGCATTGTAAACTAGTTGAATTAAACTAATAAAAACGAATTTTCATCTAAATAGTTGAATCCTTAATAAAAATGATGATTGAAATAAATGAAGATTAATTTTCTGCTTGAAAAGGCAACTAAATAGTTTTCAACTGAATAGTTGCATTAAAAAAAACTATGAAAAAAGTGATTAGTAGCATGTCGAGTTTGAAAAATTAATTTAAAAAAAAGGAAATGAATTTCCTACTAGTTCATGTGACCCATAAAAGACGAATTATTTTTAAACCAGTTTAACTTTCATCTAAAAAATATAAAAGTAAAAGTTTTGGTTAAAAAAATTAATGTCCAACAAAAACAACGAATTTTAAACTAGTTGAATTAAACTAACAAACGCGAATTATTAACAGAATAGTTAAGTCTTCAACCATAATCATGATTTTTTAAGCAGAAGATTAATTTTCTTCGTAAAAGGACACGAGACAATGCATTTTTAACAAAAAAGTTAATTTTTATCAAGTAGGTGATTTTTAAAATAAACAGTTTAGTTTTCAACAAAAAATTGAATAGTTACATTTCTAGTTCAGAAAATTAATTTTTTTCAAAATAAAAAAAATTTTCCAGCATTTTAGTGAACCTAAAAAGGCGAATTTGTAACAAAATAGTTGAATCCATCGAAAGGATGAATTTTCAAAACAGATTACTTTTATACCCAAAAAGATGATTTTTAAAAAATACATGAATTTTCAACAAAGCAGTTGAATTTTCCGTCGGGCAGCAAATATTTACATTTCTGACAATATAATTTAATTTTCAACAAAAATTGAAATGAATACATTTAAAAAAACTCATTTTCAACAAAAATATGATTTTTTCGAAAAACATTGAACCAAAAAAGAAAACAAAAAAGATGAGTTCTCAAAGAAAAGTGTGATCGATGATATTCTAACAAAAGGGTTATATAATCTAAATCAAAAACAGTTGAATTTTTTCAAATGAAAAACTGTTTACTGTTATCTAGATTAAATATCAGTATTACCTTATTTTTAGGAAGTTCAAATGGAAAAAATATACGTTTGTTTTAATCTTTTTAATTTAGAAATATTCACAGTCTAAGTTTTTTAGTTTTACTTCATACATTTACAATTTTTTAAATACGTACTGCTTAGATAATTTCAAGTCATGAGCGTTTGAAATTAAACAGATTTGACTTTGTAATATTAGACCATTTCTAGACGTTCTAAATTTAAAAATGTCTGAATTATCAATTTTACATGTAAACTTTTAAAATATAAATCAATTTTAAGTGAAGATTTAAATAATATTGCTATTTGAAACTAAGCAATTTTCTTCGACCAGGGCTACATAAAACTTTTCTTCCAGAACATATTTAATGCCAAAAAAGCTCAACTGACCGTGAAAAAGCTGATAGGGCAAAGGAATTAGGAAAATAAAAAATTTTCTTATCCCTAACTAAATTATCTTCTGTTATGAAGAAGTATAAAAAGAACGAGAACTAAACGTTCGTAAAATAAAGATGGTCATAAAAAGGGTCGTTTGGTATGCTTCAAATAGCAGATTAATTAATAAAGTCAGTAATTATCTTCTGTTTGTTGCAATTTTTCTCTCAAGGAACTTTTCAATCAAGTCTAAAGCAGCGAAGATTGTGTCTGGCACATGACTTTGTTCAGAATAAAAATACACGAAAAATTGCTAAACCGAATTAAGCTCAAAAGGTCGGTTTCATGAAGCACTGACATTTTTGGTTTAAGGGGCAGTTTTCATATGTTTTCAAACCCTCAAAAATTATTCCAAAATCTCAAAAAAGTAATTTTTCCCCATGCAGGTTACATGGAAAACTTTCAATCCGTTAAAATCGAAATTAAAAAAAGAATGGAATCTATTTTTTCGAATTTGGAATAAAATGGGGGGGGGGGGGGGATCGAAGACCTCAAGCACTAAAAAAATTGTTCATTCCACCCTAGTCCACTCTGGTCCTTATATATTAAACTAGTCATCCAAGATTTTTTACTGTTCTTGTACGGCATTTGAAATATTGTGCATTCTTTGATTTACCTGTTACCAATAACTTTAGGTTTTCATTACCAGATATTTTAGTAGTTTTTAGAGTTGCAGACAATTGAAAAAAATTCTTAATTGCAGAAATAATTTAAAAAAATCATTTAACAATATTTAAAAGTATACGGGTTCCTATAAAAGGATAGTATCGACTAAAGAAAATTAAAAACTTAATGTTTTAAGCTCATATTGCGCCGATTTCGGAATTACTCAAAATGAATGTGATATTTTATGCTTTTATTGTATATGACATATAGTGTATGTGTACATGTATAAATGATTAAACTGATGGATTTTATCGATTTAGAGAAACTACCTATGCCAGTTTTAGAAGTCGGATCGCGAATAGTCGACGATGACAAATGAGTAGCGTGGGTCGATCGAGTATTGGCATGCTCGGTGTGCACTGTAGCCTTGATATAAATGAATCGTGTCCCTGGGGCCGTATCTTACGAGAATACAAAACATTAATAGACAGATAGATATGTTGCCGTGGACGGAAACAAATTATGTGTAGCAACCGATCAATTTATTTCACTGTGTCCCAGGTCGACCTCACGACAAAAATTCACAATCGTGGAGTGAAAAACGCCGTTTATTAAAAATAAAAATACTTTCTTAAGAAATTTGTATTATCATGAAAAAGAAGAGAAGTTCCTAACTTCTTTTCAGATTAGATAGAGCTATGAATGAAACATTTTTTAAATTGAATTTTTTTCTGCAAAAAGATCCTCTCCTTCGCTCCGCCGGGAATCGAAACACGTAACTTCCGACTGCTGGTAGGATGCTTTTTCCTTAAGCTACTAGAGAGATTAAAAGAAAAATCCTTTCTTACAAATACACGAATTATTTAGGCGAGTGTAGCAAGTAAAATTTTTTGAAGGAATCTGCATTATCATAAAAAATATAAGAAATTCCTAACGTCTTTCCAGACTAGATAGAGCTATGAATTAAACATTTTTTAAATTAATTTTATTCTGAAAAAATATCTTCTGATTCGCTCCGCTAGGAATCGAACCACAGATCTTCCGATTGCTAGTCGAGTGCTTTTCCCTGAAGCTACTAGAGAGATTGTAAGAAGAATCCTTTTTTTTTTAGAAATACACGAATTATTTTAGCAGGTGTCACTAATCAAATTTTTTAAAGGAATCTGTATGTTATTATTATAAAAAATAACAGAAATTCTGAACGTCTTTTCAGACTACATAGAGCTATGAACTCAACATTTTTTAAATTAAATTTTTTCTGAAGAAAGGTCTTCTCTTTCGCTCCGCTTGGAATCGAACCACAGATCTTCCGATTGCTAGTCGAGTGCTTTTCCCTGAAGCTACTAGAGAGATTGTAAGAAGAATCCTTTTTTTTTAGAAATACACGAATTATTTTAGCAGGTGTTGCACGTAAAAATTTTTTGAGGAATCTGCATCATTATAAAAAAATAGCAGTAATTCTTATCGTCTTTTCATACTAGATAGATATATGAATTAAACATTTTTTTAATTGCATTTTTTCTGAACAAATATCTTCTTCGCGCCGCTGGTAATAAAACCACAGAACTTCTGATTGCAAAGGATACGATCTTTTTTCATAAAACGTGTTATTGAGAAATGTTTAATTCGTAGCTCCATTTAGTCCATAAAAAGTAAGGAATTTCTGCTAATTTTTGATAAAAAATTTAATTTTAATAAAAGTACTGTAATGCTACGTAACCGTCGGAAATTTTCGGTACGATTAGAATTTTTAAATGCCCAAGAATTTATGTTGAGAAAATGCTCTTTAGAACATGCTCAGCGTTTAGGCTTCATGAGAATTTGAAGCCTTTATTGTTTAAACAAATATATATCATAATGACTACATATATTTCTACAGAAATATTCTAGAGTTAGAGAATTTTCGAAAAATTAAAGTTGTTGATTTCATTATTATGGTTAAATATCTCAACTATTTGGTTGGAAATTAATCTTCCTTGGTTGAAGATTAGAACTATTTTGTTAAAAATTCCTCTTTTCGGCTAAATTAAACAATTTTTGGTATAAAATTAAAATTCGTTTGGGTGGAAACACCAAATATCCCGTTTGTCGTTAATATGTATCCATTTTGGTTGAATATTTACTAGTTTGTTAGAAGTGGAAATACTTTGTAAAAAATTCATTTATGTGGTTGATGCTTAATCATTTCAGTTGACAAACATTGTTTCTTGTTCACAATTTAATTATTTTGTCGAAATGAATGTAGTCTAGTTAAAAATTAATTGTTTCAACTTAAAATCTAACTCGAACATGTTTGAATTGAAATTAGTCTTTTCTTATTTAGAATTATTTTTTCAAGCTGAAACTGTAACTTTTTCATATTTTGTCAAGAATTTAACTTTTATGATTGAAAAATAATCTTCCTGGTTTTAAATTATACTATTTCGTTGAAAATTTACTTTGATTTTATTGAAATTTAAGATTTTTACTGAAAATTTGATTATCCTATTTTTAGTGTAAAGTTCAATTATTCTATTTTTAGCATAAAATTTAATTATTCTATTTTTAGTTGAAAATTTATCAGTTTTACGTGTAAATTAAACTATTTGTTGAAAATTCGTCTTTTTTTAGAAGAATGCTATCATTAGTTGAAAATTAAATTTTTTGTTGAAAATTCATTTCTGTAATTAAAAATTAAATTATTTTTTTGAAAATTTATCTGTTTAGTTGAAAATTCATGTGTGGCCGTAGCAACCCTGTGAATAAGGAACTGTTTACTTCGAATAATATGCTTTCTATCACTTTGACTTCCTTTACCATTGAAATTAAGCGCCTTATTTCCGTTTTTTTTCTTGGTTAAGAATTACATTTTTAAACGAAAATTTTACTATCAGCAAAATTGAAATAATGTATTGAGTTTTGAAGGATTGATTCACATTGCCTTAATGACAAATCTGATGTCACATTGCGGGGCGAAACATTAAAAATCTATCTTTTATATTACAAAAAAATCGTTTAAAATTTAATTGCCAAACAAAAATAAATAAAATCGACCCTACTACCAATTACAAAATCTTCTTTACTCTTGTGAAGAATAATGGTCTTTTTGATATTTGCATAAAGATTGTAAATACTATTGTTTTACCGGTCATCATTTATAATGCATCTGGAGCGATAACCGCCAATGAATCTGAAACACGAGAAATGCCCGTTAGCTTTTAAAAAGGGGCTGTATAGAAAAATTGATAAATGAGAGAGAATTGAAGGGGAAAAGGTGGATATGTGTGTGCCTAAGTGGTAATAGCTCGGTATGGTCAGGCATCCCCACTACTTTCTTTAATAACCCTTCTACTAACAGAATAGCAATGCTTCATTAATGAAAGAATGTGTTTTATTCTGGTCATACGGTCCAATATAAATAAAAATGGATTCAGATGTCAATGAATCTTTATTCGTCAATTTTAATTGATATAACCAACGTACGTTTCAACCTAGTTGCAGGTCTTCTTCAAGGTAATACATCACCTAATCTAAAAATTTTTTTAAAATATGTAATACATTTGAAACAATTAACAAATTTTATTTTAAACAAAAATTGTATTGGGTATAAATTTACCTGTACAATTTTGATATTAAAATTCAAAACAAGACATTTCAATATTGTGCTTTATTCCTTACAAAGGAGCATAATTTTGGTGTGAGCCCATTTTGATAATTGTCAGAAGTTTAAAATTTTTGTTTGTATACATAATTTGAAATGTCCTTTTTTTAATATATAAGACAAACATAGGAAAACTTACCAAAGTAAATTGATCTCAAATTGATGGAATTTTTAATAAACTTATTGATGAAAATAGGCTCGAATATTTTTCTTTTTTGAGTATTGTTTTCACGAGTTAAAATTTTTATATTTATAATCTCAAAATCAAAATAGTGATCAAATTGCCATGCATGTTGTGACAAACCAGTATTTTGATTGCCTAATTAAAAATCCCGTTTGTGTTCATAAATACGATTTTTTAATCTCCTACCCGTCTCACCAGTATAAATCTTATTACAACCTTTACAATTTATCATATATACTAAACCAGTTAAGTTTTCTTTGTTATCTTTTTCTTTATTTTCAAACAAAGAAAACTTATTAAGTGTGTGGTTGTTTGTAAAATACACATTAATGTTATATTTTTTAACCACTTCTAAGACGCTCAGAAAGACCTTCAATATAAAAAAATGAAACCTTAAGATCATATTTATTATAAGTTTCAATCCATTTTTTATTTTTAGATGAATTATTATAAATTTCATGGATTCTTTCTTTGATGATTTTATTTACTAATTGG
>NC_046665.1:89428542-89447947 GCF_010883055.1 Belonocnema kinseyi
CCAATTAGTAAATAAAATCATCAAAGAAAGAATCCATGAAATTTATAATAATTCATCTAAAAATAAAAAATGGATTGAAACTTATAATAAATATGATCTTAAAGTTTCATTTTTCATATTGAAGGTCTTTCTGAGTGTCTTAGAAGTGGTTAAAAAATATAACATTAATGTATATTTTACAAACAAAAACACACTTAATAAGTTTTCTTGGTTTAAAAATAAAGAAAAAGATAACAAACAAAACTTATCTTGTTTAGCATATATGATAAACTATAAAGGTTGTAATAAGATTTATATTGATGAGACGGGTAGGAGATTAAAAACTCGTATTTATGAACACAAACGGGATTTTGAATTAGGCAATCAAAATACTGGTTTGTCACAACATGAATGGCGATTTGATCACTATTTTGATTTTGAGATTAATAATATAAAAGTTGTAGCTCGTGAAAACAATACTCAAAAAAGAAAAATATTAGAGTCTATTTTCATAAATAAGTTTATTAAAAATTCCATCAATTTGAGAACTGAAATATCAAATGAAAATAAAATTTATCAGACTATTTTATAAAAAATGATTTATATGTCAGTTATTACATATTTGAAAAAAAATAATTAAATTTACTTTGGCGCACTTTTCATTAAATTCGCCATTTTAAAATCGGCTTTTCTTAATTACTCATGTAAAATTGACTTTATTTGTTATTTATTCGTTAGTCTATGTTTGTCCTTCCAAACAATAAGTAACTGTTGTGGTTAAAATTTATTTTAAACTGTAGTTAATATTATTTAATTTGGAGCCTATTTTAATTTTGAGTCTTTAAATTTTAAAGTTTTCCTATGTTTGTCTTATATATTAAAAAAAGTACATTTCAAATTATGTATGCAAACAAAAATTTTAAACTTCTGACAATTATCAAAATGAGCTCACACCAAAATTATGCTCCTTTGTAAGGAATAAAGCACAATTGAAATGTCTTTTTTTGGATTTTAATATCAAAATTGTACAGGTAAATTTATACACAATACAATTTTTTTTCTTTTTCTTTTTAAACAATTACCTTGAAGTAGACGAATAAAGATTCATTGAAATCTGAATCCATTTTTATTTATACTGGAATGTATGACCAGAATAAAACACATTCTCTCATTAATGATATTAACGGTAGAACAAATTTCACTGTGTGGATAAACTCCAATCACTGAATTCTTAATAGCAATGCTTCGCTATGTACTATATATATACCTAAATTGAAATGGATTTCAGGATACAGACAGATGCTTCTGTCGGTATAGTAGACTTCTGGTAAGAGGCAGCTTTCCTCTCGTTTTCTTATCGACTGAAAAACACCAAACTTCCTCATCTACCTTCAACCTAAAAGGGGTGGCGTTGAGCTTTAAAATGAACTTTAAATCATTAAAAGTCGTAGCCTTAAATTAATCGCTAGGTACCGAAACGAAAATAAAATTTGAAAGTCTTTTTGTAAACTTTTTACTGCGAGTTTTTACAACATTTTTCAAGTAAAAACGTGATTGGCAAAAATCGATAAAAATTTCACACTAGAAAAAAGGGGTGTTCCATCAATTAAGTTACCAATTTTGCGGTATTTTTGACTCATCAGTCACTCTTCATTGACGATCGTAGTTTTGCCCCCCCCCCCCCCCCGAAACTAACATAGCCGTTGGTAATCAATTAAAAATAATTAAAAATATTAAAATATCAGACACCAGGTCCCAAAATGCTCTCAAAGCAGGGGAAATAATGTGATTTTTCGTAAAAATATTATTTAATCAAATATTATATAATATAAAATATTGTCTAGAAAACAGTTGAATTTTTTATCAAAAACGATAACTATTCTAAACGACAGGATAAATTTTCATTTCCAGAAGAACGAATATTAAACAAAATCGTTGCATTTTCAAACAAAAATATAAATCTTCAAGAAAATATTTGAATTTCCGAACAAAAACAGTAGTATTTTTAACGAAATAGTGTAATTTTTAAACATGTAGTTGAGTTTTTAAAAAAGACGTTTTGTCAATCAAATGGCAGAATTTTTATGTAAAAAAGATTAAAATTCAATCAAGAACAGTTTCATGTTCAATCAAATAGTTGAAATTTTAAGAAAGAAAACGTATTATTATTTAGGAGCTTGTGGTATTTTTTCAAACAAGAAAGATCACTTTTCTACCAAAAAAGATGAGTTTTTAACAAGATAGATTAATTTTCTACCAAATAGCTGAATTTTTAACTGAAAAAGGTTCAAATAAATAATTTATTTAAAAAACAGAATTTTTAACCTATTAAACTGAACAAAAAATGGCGAATTTCTAATAAAATATTGGAATCCCTAACCAGAAAGGTGAAATTTCAATAAATAATATTAATTTCCTACTCAAAAGCAAGAATTTATCTAAAAAATACATGAATTTTATATCAAATAGTTCAATTATCAATTGATTAAAGATACATTTTTCTTCCAAAATGGAATATTTTAATTTTAAATTAAACAAATTATGTTAAAGCCAAACGTAACCAATTTTATACCAAATGGTTTAATTATCAACTGATTAAAGATGCATTTTTCACCCAAAATGGAATATTGAAATTTTCAGATAAACAAATTAATTTTGAAGCCAAGAAAAACAAAATTTTCAAGCAAATATGTACATTTTCAACGAAAGAGGTGAACTTTGAAAACATGAGTTTTTAACAAAGTAATTCAACTGTCCACCAAGCAGATACATTTTCAACAACAAAGATACATTTTTGAACAAGTAGTTAAAGTTTGAATGAAAAAGATGGATTTGACACTACTGGAGATTAGTTTTCTATCAAAAAATATGAATTTTTAATAAAGTACATGATATTTTAACCAAACAGATGAATGTTGAAATAAAAAAATAAAAAATTTTGGCAGAACAGGTCTTTTTTAATTAGATAAATTAATCTTTGACGAAATGGTTATCTTTTCAAACAAAAAAATTTCAGCAAAATAGTTGAAATTCTAGCCAAAAGAAACTAATTTTGAATCAAAAAGTTGCATTTTAAACCAAAAAGGATCAATTTCCAACAAAAAATATGAATTTTAAAGAAAATATGTGATTTTCTACTATATGGATGAATTTTTAAAGAGAAAACATTAATTAAAAAAATGAAATAGTTACGTTTGAAGTTCAAAAAATATATTATTGGCGCGAAAAAAAATGTAAAACTTATTAGTTAAGTTTTTAACAACAGAGACGATTTTACACTTAAAGTGAGAGGTTCGTAACGAAGCAGTTTATCTTTTAATTAAGTATAGTGGAATTTTTAACTAAAAAATATGTATTCTCAATAAAAAGTGTTATAGTTGACATTTTTTTCGAGAAACATTTTAATTTATATAAGTAAAAGTTGAGTTCACAAAAATATGATATCTCGACAGAATAGTTAAATAATTAACCAAAGAGATAAATCTTCATCTAAAATAATGAATTATAAAAAAATGTATTTTCGACAAAAAGGGATCAACATTTAAATCTACAGTTGAATTTGCAACCCAAATCATGAGCTTTAACTAAGAAATTAGTTTTCTACTAAAATCGATCGATTTTCCATAAAATAGATCAGTATCAAACCAAATAATCGAATTTATAATTGAAAAAGATACATTTTTAATCAAAAATGGAATGGTCAAATTCTCGTTTAAGAATATTGATTTTTAACGAAAAAACGTATGATTTTATTTTGTGCACACTCATTTTTAATCCCTAAAAATTTGGCACATTTAGATCAAACTTTGAAGTATGAGTTGAATTTTTGGAAATCCAAAATTTTCCCCAAGTTAATTAAATGGGATTTTGAAATGGCCTGCAGCACGTGTACATATTTTAATTTAAAAAAATATGGATTTTCTTTCTCCGAAAATGTAAATTTAGAGGGGGTGGGGGTCCTTCCCTCTATAGTTACAAAAAATTTTGCAATGTATTTGTAAAGAAAGTAAGAAAAGTTCAATAAGTTCGTTCCATGAGTAATTCACGAACTTATTTTTGTCTCAAGCCTTAGTTTAATTGTGTGCTTTACTATCAGATTATAAATCGTGCCCAGCACAATCGGAGTATGCACACAAAATTGCGAAATGCAATTTAAAAAACACATACATTTAATTAAAGTACCTTATGGTTGGGGTCGTCAGGCAAGTCACCCTAATCGCAACATATCACGTGCTCGTTAACGGTTACTACCCTGAAAGCATTTTTACTTCTTCGACCAATCGTAATACCCCTTTACTTTTTGTTAGCCAATCGACGCGAATTTGTCGAGTAAGGATCGAAGGGTTATTTTCCAGCTAACTACGTATCGTCACATTGTGCATGTTTCGTGCCCTATCTGTGCCTGCCATCAGATATCAGTTAAATTTGCATAAAAATCTATACCATTGCGCGTCCCTAGTAATATTCTGCGTTTTTTCATCGGAAGTAAAAAGGGTTTATTATTTTAGGGTAAATAGGATTTGAAATCAGCACAGAAAAAAAATTAATTGAAAATTTTTGTAATTCATAGCTCCATCTAGCCTATAAAGACGTTCGGAAATTCTGTTGTTCTCTGATGATAATACAGATTCCTTGACAAATTTGACTTGTGACACATAGAGTTATAAAAATATCGGTAACTTGAATTTGAAGAAGATAACAGAGTAAGTTACCGAACGTTACCGAGAATGTGAGAATTTATCGAGAATTTACGAGCAATAGCGAGAACATTAATTTTTTATTGTTATTTATTTTTCTTGTTGTTAAATAACTTTTATATTCAATATACTTAAACCTAAATAGTGATTAACATTATAAATGAAAATTATTTTTTAGTTTTATATACAGTAAACTCCCTATTTTCAGAATGGTATTTTATTGATTGATTATATAAATTCTTTCAAACATTAATTAACTTGATTAAAGTTTGTAAGTTTAGAACATGTTTTAAGTGAAATTTTACGTTTCTTAAGAACTAGAATTTTTCGTATTAACAAAACTGCTGCAGCATTTTAAACTTTTTAACTTAAAGTTTGAAGATTCCGATTCGATTTCAAAAATATAAATCCACGTAATCATATTTAGTGCTCTAAATTAAAAAGTCAATCAAATTTAAAATTTTCAAAATTGTATTATCTTAAGAAATTTTAAGCTGGAAACATTGAAAATTAAAAAAATAATTTTTTTTTTGCTGAATACTTCGTAAATTAGAAGTTAAATTGTTTTCATTTTAAATAGTTAAAGCATCATTGAAAAGCCTAAATATTTCATTTTCAGATCTTGAGAAATCTAGAATTTGTGTTAAATGTTTTCAATTGAAAAATTATTTTTGAAATTTTTTCAGAACTGAAAACTTCTGAAAAATGATCGTTTCCCAGCGGAGCCAAAATAGATCTTTTTCAGAAAAAATGTAATTACAGAAATTTTTAATTCAAACCACTAATTAGTCTGTAAAGACTTTAAGATTTTCTGGTCTTCTCTGTTGATAATGCAGATGCCTTGAAAAACTGGGGAAAACAATTTGTAAAGTGTGCGATTCGGACAATCCATCAAGAAAAAATATAATTTGCCGTGATTGAGGTTAGGTTGGATTGTTATGATATCTATTACATGGTACAAGCAAAAAATAAAAATGATCGAAAACTGTTATGCTGCTTAGAAATCCTGTCAGATTTCTTGACAATCCTGAAATTCCACCGAATTTCTTTTGAAATCCCTTCAACTTCTTTACAATCATTTAAAATCTTTCGAAGTTTCTCGGAATCGTCTAGAATTAATTTAAATCTCTTAAAATCATTTAAATTTTCTAAAATTTCTTTCATTACTCGCTTGAAATTCTTTAAAGTCACTAAAACTGATTGAATTGTTTTATAATCTTTTAGAAATAAACTTTAAAATCCGGCAAAGTCTCTATTCATACCTTAAAATCACTTGAATTGTTTGAAACCCTATAAGATTTATTTAAATACTTAAAGTTCTCCGATTTTTTCTGAACTCCCTTCAACTTGTTTAAATGAATTTAAAAATTTCCAAAATTGAATAAAATTAATAAAAATCTATTAAACTCCTTTAAATTTTCCTAAAATCCTTAAAATCTTTGAATGTTTTGAAATCCCTTGAAATTTCTTAAAAGTTCTAAAAATATTTTTAAATAACTGTTCAATAACTCACTTGACATTCATTCAAATCACAAAAACTGTCTTATAATCTTATTAAATCTCAAGTAAGTCCTTAAAACTTTTAAAATTATTTTTAAATCCTTGAAAAAGAAGCTTTAAAATCCCGTGAAGTTCCTATTGCAATTCCTTAAAATCACTTTAATCCTTAGAATTCCTGTAAGATTAAAGAAATCCTTAAACTGCTGCCAATTTTTTTTGAAATCCCTTAAGGGTGTAGTCTAGTTGGTCACTATCGAATTTTTTTTTTACATTTTTCGAATGTATATGTATCTAAGTATATCGCATTAAATTTTTATGAAGATCTGAGCAGTATAAGTGTACTACATAACCGCGCGTGTCTGTGAGCACTACGCACTCGCGCACTTCAAACGCGTTTTTCTCAAAACAATGTTTTGAGAAACTGGCCACACGATTTCTCCAGTACCAGTTTTTATTTTTATTTTTACTATTTTTTTTGAATAGAAAACAGCGAATTTTTTTCTCGATTATTTTGGTTTTTATTGATTAAAATTAACAAATTTGGTTGAAAACTGATATCCATAGCTCATTTTGTAGCGAATTTCATATCAAATGTAAAGCACTTTGATTTTTACATTCTCATTAGAGAAGATATTAGATTTGTGTAAAATTTGACCCCCCCCCACCGGTTTTTGTCAAATGTCCACGTTTTGAGACCCCCTGAATCCGAAAAACAGGTTTTTACGAATGTGTATGTCTGTCTGTTTGTCTGTCTGTCTGCCTGAACACGATAACTTTCGAACAAATTAATCTATTAGATTGCCCTATGGTACACTCGTTTAGTGTCCTAAACTAAAGGTCAAGTTCGTTAGCCAGCCATTTTGGATGAAATTTCAAAAGGTGGGCACATTTTGAATATTTTTGGGACCACTTTTTTAAAAATTCAAAAATTCTCTGTAAGGCTATTCATATAATTTAAAAAACTTAACAATTCATCCAAATGACCTTTTTTGAAAAATCAAAAATTACTAGAGTTCTAGCATTTTCAAAATCCAGAAAAACAAACTAAAAATGACCAATTTAATCCAAACAACGCATGATACGAAAACAAGTCTTGAGAGGAAAAACGTTGATTTTTGAAAGCCCTACAAGATTACGATAACAACTTTTTCAATTTCGTCGAAAAGTTGAAAATTCAAAATTTGATCGTACAAAAAATGTCTGAAACCAAGTTCTTTCATGATTTAAAAATTTAAGCCAAAAAACACATGATATGAAAAAAAGTAAAGAAAAGAAAAACTTTGCTTTTTGAAAGCCCTACAACGCTATGATAACAACTTTTTTAATTTGGTCGAGAAGTTGAACACTCCAAATTTGTTCATACCAAAAAAAGAATGAAAAATCCAAGAATTCCATTCCTTTTTCAAACTATGCAAGATACGAAGAAAATGAAAAAGCTCAAATTGCGCGCCCTGGAAAGAACTACAAATTAAGAACGATAAACTTTTCCATATAAGTTACGAGAAAAAAATAGACAAAACTTGTTCATCCAAAAAAGAGCTATAATTTTTGATAGAGTAGTTAGTTTTTGCTTTAGTCGTAAAAAATAACATTTTAATAAAATTATTAAATTTGTTTGATAAATTTATTATTAATTATTTTTCGATAGGTTGAATAGATTTTCTTTTAATCGTAAATCATAAGATTGAAAATTAAAAAATTAACTTTTTGGAAAAAGCACAGAAGAGACGAAAGAGGAAATAGGCTCCTTATAGGTCCCTATGTAGGTTCCTGTATTAGACCCTATGCAGATGCGCAGTAGTTTTGATTTAATCGTAAAAAACAACATTAAAAATAAAAAAATTATAAAAACAAGAAAATAAGAATTAGTATGATTTAATTTTTATGCATATTATGAATTATCAAGATCTATATTTATTGAAATGATACATGTTTCAGAGCAGCTTAGAATACAATTTAAAGCAAAATAAGAAACAAATACAAAAATAATCATGATAAATACAATTTGCTTTTTACACGAGATACGTGATGAGAATGTGTTCGTTAAAGCCAAAAGAGCTTTAACAAAAGAGAGTTTAAAATCACAAAATTACAGTTGTCGGTCCGTTCACCTTTGATTTTAAAAGGTCTGTGCCCGAATGCGGAAGAAATGCAAAGATCTTTCAAAATTGACTAAAATTAATCAAACTCCTTTAACGTTTCTCAAATTCCCTAAAATATTTCAATTTTTTACATGCCTTGGAATATCTTCAAATTCATTGAAATCTTTTGAAATATCTTTTCAATAACTTGCTTAAAATTCTTTAAAATCATTTATACTGCCATAAAATCTTTAAAAAATCTTTCAATTTTTCTTCATTCTTTAAAAGTCCTCTCAAATTCTTTCATATCATTAAAAATTTCTTAAATTTGAAGTCTCTTTAATATATCTCTTTTGATATGAAACTACTTGAAATCACTTATCACTGAAAAGTATTATAAGTCACCGTCCAACTTAAAAAAAAACGACTAGGGTGGCAGTTTTAATCGAAAAAAATTCCCGTTCATTTCCAAATTTTTTCCCAGTTCGCAAAAATTTTTCACGTTCAATTGAATACAAAAATGAAAATTATAAGCTAACTATTTTTGCATTTGAATTCATAAGAAACGAATAGAAAATTAAATTAATTATTAGCTTAATAATTTTTTAAAAATATTTAATGAAATAAAGATTAAAATTTAGTTTCTAGAAATGAGGTAACATAAATTGATTATTTATTCAAAGGTTATATAATTAAATATTGGATATAATTTGCATAATAAAAGTTTATTTATATTAAAACATGCGTATTTCAATTACATATTTTTTCAAATGATTCTGATGTTCTGAAATGGGTATCTGCATTCAATTTTTAGAATCATATGTTAATGAGTTTTCCTTTTTTTATGAAATTAATATAAAAGGTTATTAATCCATCAAATTTTTAGAGATGAAAGTGAAAATTAAAAAAATGGATAACAAAAATGATTTCAATGTCTGAGATAAAATTACAGTTCAATGCTTTTTACGTTGTGAATACATTAATTAATTATTATATGGTGTTTTAACAATATTCAATTACCTAAAAATGGAATTATAATTTCTTTTAATTAAGTAAGATGAATTTATTACTTACCTCAAGTTTATGTAATTTAACATTGGTCATAATTTGTGTAATAAAAGTTTGTTAATGTTTAAAGTACCTTTATTCCAATTACATTATTTTTGTAAAGTTTTGCAATGTTAAATGACCATCTGAATTCTGATTTCTAAATTATGTGCGAATATATTTTTCTTTTTCTTGTAATAGTTTAAAATGTTATAAATGACTCAAATTTTCTAAAAATATAGAATAAAAATTATTTGATTCGCTAAAAATAATTCTTAAATGCTTTTTATATTATAAACTGATTAGAAACTTATTAGCTGATGAATTGTTTTACAATAATAAATAACATAAAGATTGAATTTTAATTTATCTCGATTGAATAAAGTAAATAGGTTATTCAATTTAAGGTGATGAAATTGAATGTTACATACGATTTGTATAATAAAAGTTTCTGTATATTTATAATACCCCTATTCCAGGTACATAATTTTTTTTACTGATACAAATAATTGTTTAATGATTTCAATGTCACTGAGTCATTAATTAATTATCAGCTGAATAATTTTTTTCATAGTATTAACTTGCATACAGATTTAACTTTAATTGTGTTCAATTAAGTAAAATAAATTTGCACACTAAAAGTTTACTTATTTCTGAAATACCTTTATTTCAATTATGTAAGATTTTAAGTTTTTGTGAGTTTGTCGAATGAGTAATTGAGTTCAAATTTCAAAAATGTATTTTAAATTTTCTGAAATTAGTTGAAAATGTTATTAATAATTATAATTTTCATAAAAATATGAAGGAGAAATTATTTTTATGTATCAATGAAAATAATAGTGAGTTGATTTTTATGTTGCAAACTGATTAATTAATTACAAATTAATTAATTAATTAATTAATTAATTAATTAATTTTTTTACAATATCAAACTTCACTAAAATCGAAAAAGGGATAAAAAAAATAAAATCTTTGAATGATATCTCGCTCTTCTATATTACTTTTAATAATAGTAAATTCAGTGTTACATGAATTCATTGAATTCATTATTTCAGATTCTAATTCAGCGAAACTGTGTGCGGTAAAAGATTTTAACAAATAAATAGTTATTCAAAAATTGGGTTAATGATGAAAATGAATACAAAAGTAAGCGCGCTGTCGCGCGAACATATAAGGCTAGTCAATCACTAAAAAATAAGTTTGATAATTTCAATCATTTAAAAAATTGTAGGTATTCAGAGCGAAACATTAAAATTCCGAGATGGCATAAGTAGTAAAATTTTAAGAACTTGTCAAGATATCGAAAATTCTTGCAATATGTTTTGGGAATGTCTTAGCATAGACTTCTGATTAAAATTGCATGTAAATCGTTTGAATATTTTGGGCCACTTTTTTCATTTTAAATTGAAAATTGCAACTAAAATTTGTATTGAATAATAACGTACCGTTTGCTTAAATTAAAGAATAAATAAAGTTGAACAATTGAATAGTTTGGAACAAGAATTATTGGAACAATTGATTTCATTTTTCATATTTACTAATTTAGTAACAAAATTAAATTAATTGAGCATAGCTATCTTACTTTTTATAATTACGAAACGCCAACCATCGCCCACCATCAGTAAGCTAAAAGTTGCTGAACTCAATGTTTTTCTACAGAAAGAATTTTTCTGACTATTAATAAGTAATTTAAAGTAAGATTTAAAATGTTGCAGAGACTTTAATAAAAAACAAAAAAATTTATTCCGATTTTTCTACATTTTTTTAGATTATTTTTCTTAATATAACGTTCCACAGAAATTTAAATACAAATTTTGCGAAATGCTTTTTTAAATAGATCCCCTTAATATACAGGTTAAAAAAATAAATATATAGATATTGTTCAACAAAAAATTACATTTTTCCTTCTTTAAAAAGAATGAACTTCCATAAAACGTACAGTTTAAAATGTATCTAATTTTGTAATGGTAGTTTCTTATTCAGTTATAAATGTGCAATAATAATTTTTAAACTATAATTAAGAACATTCAAAAGCAAGGAATTGAATTCTACTTATTTGAAAAAACGTCAGATCGTTTTATCGTTAGTTGCATTAAATGTTAAAAAACTATCCATAAGTGATAGAAAATAAATAAAGATCCAGTAAAAAATTTTGTAAGTCTTAAGGGCAAGTGATACTTCGTCGTGTAGTCAATCGGGTACAGCTCCCCTGGCTTTTTTCCATAAAAATGAAAATGTTTAAAAACTGAATTCGGAGATGCTATAAAATATCATAATGGACGTCCTCGGATTCTTTTTTGATGATAATAACAAAAAAAAATTATTGTGCTAAGTAGAAATTGTATGCATTAATTTGAGGTTAGGTCGTTTTTCATCTTTGCCTTTCCCATAATTTGAAAATTGTTGATGAAATAAACTTTTTTTAATTGCCTGCAAACAAGGTTAGTTCCGGGAGATTAGTTACTATGTTTATTTGTAAGTCAAAAGTTTTTGGCCAAAAATATTGTGTAGTTTGGAAGTAATGCTCGGGAGAATTGTTACACACATAACCTCGAAATATAAACACGTTGTTGGCAAAATCAAATAAAAAAAAACACACAAAAAAGTGTACGGGGACGTCCGTTAGTAAGTTCGCTATAATTTCCCAGATTTTGAGGACAAAATATTTATTATCCTAGGAAAAAATCCGGGGAAATCTAACACTGGAAAAATCGATACTAATTCCTAAGCGTTATGCAAATTAATTACATTTTGCTAAATTCAAACTTTTTTGAATTAACTCACAAAAAGTGTGTGGGGACGTCCGTTAGCATGTGCTCTATCATTTCTCAAATTTTTAAGAAAAAATATTTATTATTCTAGAAAAAAAGCCGGGGGAACCTAAAGCTTGTAAAATCGACCATTTCCTAAGTATCGCATGCCCTTAGTTACAAAAAACAAAATTCTGTGATATAAAAACTTTTAAAAAACATACTGTTTTTAATTTATCAAATTATTTTATAATACATTTTCTACTCAGTTTCAAATATGGAACAATATTTATTGCAATTTTTTTCTCTAATTATTAAAAACATTTAAACAATACCTAAAAGCGATAAAAAAAAGAAAGAAAAATCGATTGCAAAAATGCTTTAATAACCGTCATGACAAAACATGTTATTCTGTTCGACAAACACTTCCATTCAATGCTCAGCTTTCAATTGCTCTAATTCTTTTATAATAGTTTTTCATTTAGATTTTAATGAAGATTAACAATTTATAACGAAAAATTCAAAATGTGTAAACATTTTTTTACTTAAGTTTGAATTTGAATTATTTTAAAAAGAAAGTCAATTGCAAGATCTTTTAAATTAAAAACTATTGAGGCTCACGGTGCCTGCTTTCCATTGAAGTATCATTGTTATAAAAATTCAAAGATCAAATACTTATTTGTGAAAATTATAATGATATTGCACTTCATAAATAGAATAAGAATAAAGGAAAGAATTTACAAAATTCTCAACTACTGAAAGAATTTCATTATTATTCGATTGAAACGAAAAAGAATGTAGAGCACTAAGTAATGAAAATAGTTGAACGTTATGGGGTCACTAGAAAGACTAGAAGTAATAATCAGGAATATCTCGCTGCATGGAACTATTAGTTTTTATGTATGCTAAATATCGCCAAATTGTATTATTAAAAATGAAATGAACTAGAACAAATATTTAATTTCAATATATAATGCCTATTCATTCTGAAGCAATCTAATCCATTAAAAACGGCAATTAAAATAAAATAATTATTTTTTTGCGAAAATGTGTTGGAGAGACCTAGAAATATATCCTTTTTATTCTTATAAAAATCAGGGAAAATATTGAAACCAAAGAAACAATTTTGATAAGATAAATTTAAAAAAATTAAACTTTGAAAAATCTGGAGATGCCTGAAATAAACGTAAAATTGTCAGTAAAGTTTTCTTCGAATTTGAGTAGACACTGAAATATTAAATCGAAATAAATTCGAAAATTTAATTGAATTTTGACTTCGGGAGACTTAAGGACTTGTATAATTTTGTTTTCAGAGTTTCCCATATGCGCTCAAGTTATTTGGACAAACGTAGCTCGCTCTCTTGTGGGTAGGCATTTAATTAGGCACTTTGCCTTGGCGTGGGATTTCGCAGGTTGAGTCAACCCCAGGTTTCGTCTTGGTGGCACTTCCGATTCTCTTCGACGGCTTGTGTGCCCTTCGAGAAGATGGATCTCTCGCGTTTTGGGTAACCAACTTTACCACAACCTCTAATGCGAGGAGCCGCGAGTTGTCACAGTGCCAGAGCCCTTATACCAATTAGCATCCACATATTCAAACAGAAACGGAAAACCCTTTAATTTTAGAACAAGAGCTTTTTTTTTAATTAGCCAATCTAGGCGTCTTGCGCGTACAAAATAAAGGTTTCGTCGCCTAATATGACATTAATTAACTCATTCAAACCTCCCCTTCCATAATTTCCCCCCCACCACTTAGAACATCGGTTTCTATCCCATACTTCCTTACAATGATCTACTAGCTCTCTCCTCACTTCCTCTACTTCCCTAAAATTCATTTACCCTTACTCTCCCTTCCATATTTTTCCCTACTTTCCCACTCTATAATTTTCCCTACTTGCCTTCTCTACAATTTCCCGTACTTTTCCGCTACATAATTTTCTCTACTTTTACATCCAATCATTTCCCCTACTACTCCTCTCCTCGTTTCTCTTATCACCACTACTACCCCTACTTGCTCTTCTTTCCGTCCCCTCATTTCCCCTCACATCACATAATTCACTCCTCCTCTTTTTCTTTGCTTTCCCCTAATATCCTCCTCACCCCCCCCCCTATGTTCATCACTTCTATCATTCCCCATCTTTTTAGTTCCATCACTTCCCTTTCCATAATTTTTTCAAGAATTCCCCTACCCTTCCTTTGTCCTAATCCCTTAACATCCTTTTACTTGACCTAGTTATCCACATCTCACTTTTAATAGTTTCCTTCCTCTCATTTCTTCTACTATCCTCATTTTCATACTGCCCTCTTATTTTCCCTTGCCCCCTTCCCATTTCCCCTTCCATAATTTCGCTTCAGTACCCTCTATTCTCTTTTATCATCTCCCCTCACTGTCCCTTTTCTAAGTTTTCTTCCCCTTTCCTTGCCTCATTTCTTCTGACTTTCCCTTCTTACTCTCATCTCACTTACCCTATTTTCCTTACCTTCATTTTCCAATCACTTACTCTAATGTTCCTTTGATAATTTTTGCTCACTTCCGCTATTTTCTTTCCAATCATCTCCTCTCGCTTCCTCTCTTTGGAAAAGAGTACGTACACCTGAGCGAAACTACAAGGATTTCTTCCCAGGACTACGAAACTCTAATGTTTCAATTTCGCAAGAATACAAAGTTTTTAATAGTCGAGTAAATTAAAAAAATATTCAAAAGATTGGAAGAGATTAAAAAAGAATTTTAAACAGTAATAGATTTTTAAAAATGAAGAGTTTTGAAAAAGATTTTAAGCCTAAGCATTAAAAGCTTTGGAAGAATTTTGACGTTTTGAATGAGTTTTCAACATTTTAAGAAAAATTGGAGTCAGCTAAAAATATTTTTAGGAATTTCAGGGTTCTTGAATACATTAAAAATATTTAATTTTGGTTTCCGCATTGACTACAAATTGTTTCTTTTGGTTAAAAATTTTGCTATTTGGTGGAAAATTGGATTATTTTGTTGAAAATGCAATAATCTTCTTAAAAAGTTATCGTTTTTAATTAACTGCTAAAAAATTGAATTACTATGTTACACAATTTTTTTTTGAAAATTCATCTCTTTAGTTGGTAATAAATTTGAACTATTTTCATAAAAATTCGTTTTATTTTTGTTTAAAATTAAATTTTTGTAAACTGAAAATTGAACTATTCCATTTTTCGTTAAAAATGTGTACTTCTTAGTTTGAAGAATCGATTTTTTGGTCGAAGATTCAACTTTTCGTTTGAACGTGAAACACTTTTCTTAAAATTTTATTTTTCTTTGATGATTCATTATTTTTGATAAAAGTTTATGTCTTTGTTTGAAAATTTAACTACTTGGCTGACAATTAATTCTTTTTTTAGTTGAGAATGAACTTTCTTCACTGAAAATGTAATTATTCTATTCTTTGTTAAAAATTAATTATATCTTAAAAAATCACATCTGTTTTTTTTTCGAAAATTTATCTTTTTGACCTTGAAAATTTTACAGTTTGATAAAAAATTAAATTGTTTGGTTAAAATTGGGATTTTTTGTAATAAATTTAACTATTTTGAGAGAAATTCCAATACTTGGTTAAAAATTATTCTATTTGTTTAAAAATTTAACTATTTGTTTGTAATTTAAGTCTTTTGGTGAACATTCAAATTTTTGGGGAATAAACCTGTTTTGTAGAAAATTAAACTTTTTGTTTCGCTTCTTAGCTTAAAAATATAGTAAGTTGGTATTAATATAAACAGTTTGATTAAAAATTAACTTCTTTGTTGAAAATTCAACTATCTGGTTAAAAATTATATTTTTTGTCTAAAAATTTAACAGTTCTTTTCTTGGTTCAAAATACATCTTTATAAATTAAAAATTCAACGTTTTGATCCTTTGTTTTTTCGTCTTCTTAATTAATATTTTAAAATTATAATCAGAAAATATTTTCAAAATTGTAATAAGGTAACGGTGTTGATTCGGCATTCTTTTTAAAGCAATAAAAGCAAGTTTTTCAGGGACCTGAATTACTCATTTTTAACCCATTTAATTAAGAAAATTTTGATTCAGAAAAAGGATAATTATTTGAGTTTTAGCAATATTTGACTTATAATTTAGGTTGACTAAATTGAAGCCAATAATTTAAAAGTAAGCAATATGAAAGTTAATAGTTTGACATAGGAAGCTCTGAATTTTTTAAATTTTGAAAAGCTTTAGAAGTATTGAAAATATTCCAAATTAATTAAAACTTAAAATGATATCAAGTAATTTAAACGAAGTTTGTGAACAACATTTTCAGAACTTCTAAACATTTTTTAAACTGAAGAACATTTTTCCTACAATTTTGAGAAAATCTTTAAAAAAATTTTTAATCTTTAATTCTTCCCGGGTCGTTTTAAATAATATTGGAAATCTCTTAAAATCTTTTTAATATTCTGTTAAAATAATTTTTCAAAATGAAGAATCATTTTCAATTTTTCTAGGGATTTTAAGAAAATGTTTTTATTCGTTTGGAGGCTTTCAGAATTCTTAAAATGCCTCTACATTTTTTGTAAACTGCAAAAATCTACATTTTGTTTTAAATTAGGTTGTGAGTATTTGCACCGAAATTTCGTTACGAATAACCAAATCTTTCCGGTAAACACACTTCATTAAAATTATTTAAAATCATTTCAAGTTCTAAATTAATTTTTTATCTTTTTGAAACTTCTCAATATTTCTTAAAATTACTCTAATTGTTTTCAAAAATAATAAGTGTTTAATTGTCATTTAGAAATCCAAATTTCAAGGACATTTTTTTAAAGCCGAATGATTTTCTAAAATTTGTGGGACAAATTCACTTAATTTTTTAGGTTATTTAAAAGTTTTGAAAAAATTTTAAAAATAAAGCTAAATTTGAACAAATTTAAAAATACTTCTAGATTTGTCAACATTTTGAAATACAATCTTAAAGTATTTCAAGGATGTTTAATCTATTTAAAATGAAAATCATTTAAATTCTGATTTAAGAACTTTTAAGTTGAAAATATTAAAATTTTAAAATATTGAATGGCCTAAAATAACTGAATAATATAATTTTAACAATTCTTAAAGTTCATTAAATTGATTCTCTAATTTAGAGTATTGAAAATGTTAAGCTGGATTGATATTTTTGGAACGTAATCTAAATCTTTGAACTCAATAATTTATGAATGTTAAAAATTCTGAAGGTTGCAGTTTAAATTAATTAAGCTTGAAATTATTCAGTTGAAAAGTGTTAGTACCTTCCATTTTGTACGTGTAAATTATTGAACAATTCGATAGAAAATTTTTGAATTTAAAAACTATTAAACTTTAATTTTAAAAGTTAAAAATTGAAGAGTTCCCCTTTGAATGCTTTATTTTGTTGCCTTTTTTTATTGCTTGTACTTTTATTATTTATCTTCAGATTTTGATTTTTAAAATGTTATTGACTGAGAAAAATATTTGCGAACCGGGGAAAAAGCGGGAAATGACCGAGAATTTTTTTCTTTGATTAAAACCGTCACCCTGTTAAATTATTATATTGCAAAGATTCTTCTTCTCGGGAAAATTTCGAATCCTTTTCACGCCTCAGGTCATTCAATATGACTTCTTTCGGTCAAGATAACTTATATTTTTGTTATCATTTAAGAATTTTAGGAAACTATTTGTAATTTTTAAATACCGATTCTAAATGTCATTAAAAATTTAGTACATTTATTCTGAAAGTTACTAAATTTCGTTTTCAGTAACCTAATTTCGTAAATTTCATTTACTTTAGTATCCTTAATTTGTCGAAATTTTCCGAATATTTCTCATAGTGTAGTTTACAGGGGAAATAAATGGGTTAACCCCTCGTATCATAATATCTGATAGCGTTGAAGTATTTTTCTTTCAATACATTTTAAATTGAGGCCAACTTTTTTGCCTCCTTAATTTCATCATTCTCGTATAATATTTATTGGATCTCACTTTTGAACACTTATTTTCTCTTTCGATACGCGATGACATTCGTGAAATCGAGCCACATTGAATTTTAAAGTGTTCTAGAATGGGTACCGAATGGAGAAAGTTCAATGTGAGCCTAAATACACGAAAAGTCGGAGGGTGGAAAGGAGAGTCCCTTTTTCCTTTTCTCGTTGCATTTCTTATAGTAGAAGAAAATCCTTTGGGAATCGAAAGTATTAACAGTTTTAGTTATTGAAGTTTTTTTATTGAAGTTTTCCAAACTTCAGAAAGTCCTGAATACCTATTTCGTCCGTTTCTTCATGAAAATTCAACTTTTCTGAACTGAGTCGCAGAATCAAACTTTATCTCAAATTCAACTAAAAAAGACGCACTTTTAACACAATTGTTGAATTTTTAACATGTACAGAAAAAGCTTTCAACTAAAAATAAAATAGCTAAATTTTCAGATAAACAAAATTAACCATTATACAAAAAAGGAAACGAACTTCCAACAGAATAGTTAATTTTTTTAAATAAATATTTTAACTATCTAGCAAAGTAGTTTAATTGTTAAACAAAAATATGAATTGACAACTAAAAAGATAATTTTCAATAAAATAGATTAATTTTCTATTAAGTCGTAGAAGTTTCAAGACTAAAAGTTAAATTTTCTACAAAACAACTTAATTTACAACCCAAAAATATGAATTTTTAACAAAAAACTTAGCATACAACCAAATAGTGGAATTTTAATCTAAAATGATGAGTCCTCAACCAAAAAACCAAGAATTTTTTACAAAGTTGATCAATTTTACATCATGTCGTTCATCAAAAAATTGAATTTGCAGCAAAACATATAATATAAGTAATATTTAATTGAAAATGATTTTATTTTTAAATCAAAAGCAGTAAAATTAAACCAACAAAGACGAATATTTAACACAATAGTTGAGTCCCTAACTAAAATAGTTTGATTTTCCACATTTAACTAAATAAAAATTAAAAACGAGAAAAACGGGCAGTTTATTAAAAACAAGAAAAGAAATAAGAGTTCTTTTAAAACGAGAAAAAATGTTATGGATATTATTCATTATTCCTTGATCAAAAATAAATTCATGTTTCATATTAAAAACAATTTAACATAATTTGAAAAAACAAAATTGCATTAGAATATAGTAAAAGACAATACCACTGAATCAGGAAAGGGTGGTTGCTATAACTATAAAATAATAATCTGACGAAAAATACATTTTTAGTCAATTATTTTTAAACGTTTTTTTGTAAGTTTTGTGCTGTTCAGTCTACATCAAATGTTTCTTTTTCAGATGTACCTTCATTTCAAGCATTCGAATTCCTCAGTTAAAACTCAATCTAAAATAGGGGAGAAGAATGACTCATATTTGAAATCTACTTTCCATTAAC
>NC_046665.1:89447958-89451852 GCF_010883055.1 Belonocnema kinseyi
GGGGGGGGGGGGGGGGGGGGGGGGGGGTGAAGAATTGTATTTTGGTAGAATTTCTTGTTCTTATTAAAAATATCTCTGAATACAAGATTTCAAGTCGATTAGATGTGTGAAATAGTGTCCAAATTAAAATCCAAGATTTCATACTAAATTACATATCCACATAGTAAGTCAAATAAAAAGCTTGTAAAAATAGGAGAGGGTCAGCTTCAGTGTCAAATGAAATTTCAAGGGATGAGTCTAAAATTTACTGAAAATAGCGTCACACAATATGTGGACGATGCCTTAAAAATGTAATTAAATAATCATTCCAAATTTTTATTTTCAATTAAAAAATATTTCCCCCTCTAATCGAGAAACTACACGCATCCAAATGAGGCTGCCATTTAAATTAAAAGGAAACAAGTAAAAATGTTGTTTTAAATCTGAAAAATATGAACTGGGAGTAAGTTTTCGCAGGAAAAACTAAGAATTGCATCTGAAAGGCTGCATATTGGTGGGTCGGCCCTCAATACCCTCGATACAAAATTCTTTTCAGGAAGCTTGAAAGCCTATAGGAAATATGTGAAAGGCGGTAGTTGGATTCGCAGAACCTGTGTGCACAAGCCTTTCTGAATGTACGGAATAACGTTTGCAAGGCGCCTATAAGCCCGTCCGTAATGAAACATAAATTATTCAATCGAAATCAGCCGCGGACCGGCTCGCTGGAGTCGACTGAGTGTTTTTGCCGAAACCGGCCTTTAAAAACCGAGCCCCTGCCCTCTTGTTCGTGAGACGAGGAGCAAAAGAACGCACACGTTGCAAGGCCGACAGTCAAGTGAGGCTTTTCTTTTTCTTTATCGAAAGCCTTGAACGAGCCGCGGTATCACTACTCACGCATGTCTGCCTACAAAGTAATTTTACAACTGAAATTTTGAGGTGAAAATGAAAAAATCGACCAAAACTTTTCTGGAGGGAAAATTACTCCCTTAATATAAATAATATCTTGTTTTAAATGCCACATAAAATATTTGGGGTACGAAAAGTTGCAGAAAATAATTCAAGCAGAGTAATAGTCAGATGATTACCCCAAACTTAGGTAAAGTTTCCATTGTCGCAGGTCTCTAACGTGCTGCCTCTAGCAGAGTCCGACGGAGATATCTGCGTTCACCACTGAAAGTTGACTTCAGTTTGGTGTACCTACGTCACGTTTATCCTACTTGACCAATTACCCGCAACATTTTGTAATCTCAGTGTTTTCTGTGTATAAGTATTTCTAAACCCACAAGTTTACAAAAAAAAAAAAGAAGTGAATTTTTGTTGCGGGTAATTTTCAAGTAGATAAATTGGAATTTTCCGCATCGAAATAAAACAAGATTTAATGGAGTTGACATGGTAGCCATTTTCCAGGTTGTGGGTCAATCTGAACACGTGAGGTTAATTTTTGTAGCAGGTAAAGATTACTCTGAAATTGCTGTAAAGATTAAATATAGTTTTTTTCTGTGTGACACAAAAATATCCAGTTTTCAGATTGACCACATAACTCTTTGCTGATTACACTTTTTTCTTACTTTTCCCTGAAAAATATTTTTCAACTTCTTCGCTAATCGGCATAACCCTTGTGTGGACTAAAACTTGAAATTTTGTTTGGAGTCTCCGAATTGTAATTTATTTAGATCAATTTTAAGCCAGAGGCGCATTTGGAATTTATTTAGAATTTTTTTTTAAAGAATCGAATTCAAAGTATGAAAAAGTTGACGTCACAACCAGGGAACTCGATGGTGTCAACCATACAAAATTTTAATTTTAAGTAGATTATTAATTTTTTATCAAATTATTTCATTGAGACACTTGAAATGTTTATAGAAATAATAAAGTGATTCATAAAATAAAAAATAAAATAAAATTTTATGAATTATTAATTATTCGTTGTAGCTGTGTGGCAACTCGACGTGCAATACTGTACACCGGGTTGCAGCGTAACCATTCCATTTGCGAGGTCTGCTAGGGACAGCCGATGAATTGTTTTCGTGTTTTGTATGTTTTAAAGGGATTTTGCCTTTTGCATTCAGATTTGATGTTTATTTATTGAAATAAACGATAAGTACACGATTATTAATTATAATTATCTAAATGTAGATTTTTAACTCAAATAATAAATCTTTAAACATAAAATGTAATAGTTAAAATTTCTACCCAAAAGGATCTTAGTTTTCAATAAAAACAGTTCAATCCAACCAAAAAAGGAGATTTTTCAACAAAACTGTTTAATTCTGAACCAAACCAGATTAATTTTCACCCAAATATGACATTTTCGACCGAAAAAGATGATTTTTCAACCAAGAACCTTAATCAAATTAATTTAATTAATTTAATTGAAGTATTATCTCTTTTTTTGATGAAAATTTTGTTGGTGTTTGGTTAAAAATAAGTGTTTTTCACTCACATTTAAAATATTGCATTTTTAGATAAAGATTTTTCTTTTTTGGTTGAAGTTCAACTTTTTGGATAAAAAGGCAATTGTTTGGTTGAAATATCAACTGTTATATGCTTCGTTGAGAATTCACCTTTTTTGTTCGAAAAGTCGATTATTTGACGTGAAGTTGAAATACTTCGTAAAAAAATTATTTTTCCAGTTAGGATTCATAATTATAGTTAGAAATCCAAATATTTGCTTTTAAAGGAGCTTCTATTTTGAAAATTCTACTGTTCTATACAAAATTATCTTTTTGGCTTCAGAATTAAACAATTTGGTAGAAAATTATGCGTTTGGTTGAAAATTCAACTTTTTATTTTTTATAATTTGTCTTTTTGGTTTTAAAATTAAATAATTTGGTATAAAATTAATTTTTTTTGTTAATAATTATTCTCTTATTCTGAAATTTTATGTATCGCATGTTTGGTTAAAACTTTATCCTGCATATTGGAAAAGTTGGAAATATGTTGTTTTTTTGTAGTAAATTAATCTTCTTGATTGTTAATTGAACGATTTTGTTGAAAATTCTTTTTGCTTGTTAAAAGTTATTTTTCTATATCAGAGTTTTCATCTGAAAATTCAACTATTCTATGTATGGTTAAATCTTTATCCTATTTATTTCATAAATAAAAAATTAAACTATTTGGTAAAAAAAACATGTATTTTGTTCAAAAGTCATCTTTTTGATTGAAAATTCAACTATTTAGTAGAAAAATTATATATCTTGTTAGAAAGTCGTCTTTTAGGATTAAAAATTGATCTTGTTTGTTAAAGTTATACTTTTTATTGAAAATTCAAGTATCTTGTTAAACATTCAACTTTCATGATTGAATTTAACTTTTCTGTTCAAAATTCATTTTTTCTTATTCTCAAATGTACTGTTTTCTAAGCAATTTAACTTTTTAGCTTAAAAACCTTACTCTTTTCTTGAAAATTAATCTTTCATGGCAGTAAGTCATCTTTCTTGGTTAAAACTGACATTTTTTATGAAACTTCATCTGCCAAAAAGCTTTGTCTTTTTATCTTGAAAGTTCAAATATTTGATTGAATTTTCATGTTTTTTCTTCGAAAATTAGACCATTTACTTGAAAATCCATTAAAATGGATTCATTAAAATTCATTAAAAATCTAATTATTTTTGGAAAAGTCAACTATTTTGTTAAATTCATTATTTATGGTCGAAAATTCAACTATGTGCTTGCAAATTCATCCTTTTGGGTTAAAAATTCATCTTTCATGTTAAAAAAGTTAAACCTGTTAGCTCAAAATTTATCTTTTTTGGTTGAAAACTAACTTTCCTGTTGAAAATTCAACTGTCTTCGAAAAATTGCATATTTTTGGCTTGAAAATTGTACTATTTGATAAAATCTTTAACTATCTAAAAAAACTCGTCTTTTTGGCTAGAAAGTTCTTCTATTTGGATGTTAACGCAACTGTTTAGT